>NC_045453.1:38969293-38974736 GCF_002776525.5 Piliocolobus tephrosceles
AAAAAAAAAAAAAAAACTAACCAAATCAAAACATAAGATAACAGTACCTTTGGTCTGGTCTGAATGTTTACCCTCCACAGTCTTCTGGGTAAGAATGACTTTTGGAGAAAGCCACTTCTCTATTTTCTCCTAAGAGGATGTTAACATCTTCATTTTGGGAATAGGTGGGGAGATAGTTTCAAAGTCTTGGGTAGTGAGCTTGTAAATACAGGTCTACATCTGATGATGTCACCTGATGTGGCCCAGGAGATAAGTGGCTTAAGGGTTATGCATGAAGAGGTTTGAAGGAATTCTGCTGGCTCCTGCCAGGAGCTAGTGAATGACAAGTGTTCCTAGTGTAATGTTCACACTCTTCAGTGTTTATCACCCAGAAGCAGCTGGCAATGAGATGTGCTGATTGTGTGGGCTACTCTGCCCACAGCTCAGGGAGGGACAAGATTTTAGCTTATCCCATAAGCATTGCTTAAATGTCTGAACATAAATTAACACCAAATTAACACCACTGAGTATATCCAGCCTAGATCATTGATGAGTGGAGGTTGGGAGTGGTAAGGGTTGTGTGAACAAATCGAGACTGAGTTTGGGAGCTAATTATTACTGCATGAGGTCAGAGGTGTGTGAGCTGCCTACATATGCACAACAACTTCTCTGGGCCCAGTCTTGGGATGTAGAGCCCTTCATACTTAGTCTACTGAGTGAGCTCAACAATCATAGAAATGCTTTTACAGTTCAGCCTGACCCCAGGCTGGGCTATGCCAAAGCCTGTTTTGAAAACTCTTTTTTTTCCCCACCACAAATAACAAACAATAAATCCCCCCAAACCCCAAATTCCATGTTCCATCAATGACCAATGATCAATTTTAACAAAGAAGAGAAAGGGCCATCTCCATTTGCTAGGCCCTTGACTTTGTTCTTTATCCATAAAATGATTTTTTTTTTTTTTATTGCCAAGTCTTGCTTGAGCTCTTGTGAATTAAGTGTTCAGTGTTTTCACCATGTTAGAGCCTTTACACTCAAGAAAATGGGTCTTGATTCACAAAATGATAAACCAGTGGTGTTTTGTAAACCTGCATGCTTGAAGAGAGCTACTAAATACTGAGTATTAATTATGAATAACTGACAAAGCTGTTGATTTCTATCATTCAGGGTTTGTTTCCCCATCAATTAGAAAATTATACATGTTTTTTTTCTTATTCCAGACAAGCAGATTTTTATAGTCAAGAATTTGAAAATGCACAAAAGTACTGAGATGTGAATAAAAATCTCCTATAATCCACCTCAGAGCATGTTGATGTTAATGGCATTGTATGCATACAGACTTACACAATTAAACTGAATCTTACAGAAAATGTCATACAGCCTTAAAAGATCTTTATCATACAGTATTTTCTCGTGGCACACAATTTTTTTCAAATACAGGTTTTATGGCTGCCTAGCATTCAACTGCATGTGGCATCAAAGTTTATTTATTCCATCCGCTACCATGGTCCATGGTAGCTGTTTCCAAATTTTCGTGATTCTATATAAAACAGTGATAAACATTTTTGGATATTCATGTTTGCAATTAACTCACTATCTCCTTAGGATAGATTCCTGGAATTGGAGTGGCTGGGAGGCAGTAAGTGCACATGTTAAAGATTGGCAAACCTTGTTGATGTTTGTCCTCCAGAAAGATTGCAGGAGTTCATTTTCCCACAGCAGTGCTGAGCACCTGTTGCCTTGCCCAGCAGCACTGGGCATGTCCATTCTCATTGGCTTTAAAGATCAGAAACAGAAACAGTAATGTTTTGCATCTCTTTATGAGATAATCAGTCAGATGCTGCTGCCACCGAGGAGACATGAGAAAGACAAAGTTGATTACATGTGCAGTTCCAGAGAGGAGGCCAACGCATACCACTCAGGGCCACACTGGAAGCATCAAGCTTTGGTCAAGTGGCAGAAGACAGGATCTGGGGACAGCTGGGACCTCAGTCCTTATTTTGGTTACAACAGTAAAGGCAAAACAGGGCAGAGTGAACAATTTAGGACTGGCCAATTGGAATAATTTTGGGGGGCTTTTGGTGGTCTCTAGTTGTCCGGTAGCTGGCCCTGGGCTTGTCAAGGTATAGGAATATTACCTTTTGAGATATACAGGCCAGATAGAAGGGAATGGCTCTGGATGGGTTACTTGGTGCATCATAAGCATACTCCCAGCTGAGTCCTTTGCTGTCTCTAAGAACTGGCTAACTCCAGAAGCCATTCTCAGCTAGAAATATTTTTTTTTTATATCAAACATCATACTCAACAGAAAATAAAAATATATGCAAAACAGGTAAGTAAACAAGTGAGACCTTTTTTTATATCTGAACTGCAAATTGAAGAGCCTACCTGGACAGGGGGCAAATCTCCATTCTCTGATGATTTCACATGCAAGTTTGACTATTCTTAAAACCATAAAGCTAGATTTTATAGCCTTTGAGTAGTTTTAGCTGTCAGTCAACATCCTCTGAGTAGATGATAAAAAAGGAAAGCACTTGCCCCCCCAAATTCATTTCAGGTCCTAGGTCTGGAACTGAAATATCTTCACTGGTCACGGGTTATATTGTTTCTCTGGTTTGTCTCTGATACTTTGAAGAGGGCACCTGGAGAAGGGGACCCAGGACAGGGCGGGTATATGAGGGCTGTTGGTGGTCACTGAGGTATGTTGTAATGCTTGTTCTTCTTTCTCCATGCTTGGCTCTTTATATTAGCACATCAACAATCACAGACATGCTTTTTAATCAAAAGTGACAGCATATTTGCTTGTGTTCTTGGTGAGGCTGTAGAGCAACAAGAGTTATTGGTCACACTTGGTTGGAATTTAGATAACCTGAACCCCTACCCTGAACAGAAGTGCCTGCAGGCTGGAGAACTTCCTTCCTGAGGTGTCCTGGTAGGTAAAGCTTATGCGCAGTGGTACCAAATATTCTTAAGCTAGAGGTCAAAATCAGCCTCATCTCTTGGCTTCTAATAGCTCTCTCATTTTAATAACATTCACAGAGTCTCTACCATGTAGGAGTTTTATTTGGGAGAAGTGACAAAGTTTGTGGTTGAGATTTATAAACAAAGAGCCATATCTAACAGCTCCATCTATCCACCCACCCATCCACTGATCCATCCAACCATCCATCCATCCATCCATCCATCCATTTATTATTTTATTCATCTGTTTATTGGATTTTTGCTATTGGTCAGCTAAAAAACAAACTCATCTTCTATCAATTAAGACAAGTATAGTTGTGCTATGTAATTCACACTTACTGAATTTAAAAAACAACAGTTGATTTCATCTGCACATTATCATGTTCACTACAGCTTATCTGGGGGGCTCCACTCCATGTCATTCTTGCTCTGGGATTCAAGGTGATGGAAGGACTGCTACCTGGAACATTATTGGTCACTGTTGCAGAGGGAAGGAGAGCTCTGGAGGCAATTAAACTCTTTGGCCTGCAAGAGCAGATGCCATTTCCATCGTGACCATTGTCCAGAGCCAGCGCGTGGCCCCATCTTCCTAGGGGACCAGGCTGGCCAATCCCTCCTGAGCCTGGAGGTCAGGAATGGCAAGTATTTGCTGAACAGCATTACTGACACAGGTCTCCTCTCTGGTCTCAAGACAGATGGTTTCTAGTCACTTGGTGTTAAGACAGTTATTCACTTCGGTCAAGACAAGAGCTGCTCTTTGGTCTGGGGCTGCTGTTAGCGTGGGGAATTTGGCATGGTTTTTTAGAATGTGAATATAGATCTCAGGCCACAGTTTGGTAAACTTCACTGTTTGGAAAAAGTTTTCCTCTTACAGTTTAAATTTTTCTATGCTACATATTTCAGATGAGGGAGATATAAAAGGGAAAAACAAGACGTGCACACATGTAATCCCAAAGCAAATACATCCAGAACCTCCCTCTCTGTTCTGTTTTCATTCTTTGTCTTCCTCCTTCCGTCTCAGCCCATGAGTCACTTGTTTCATTTTTGTCATTTTAATACTTGACTATTTCCTACATTTAAAAAAATGAGACTACCAATGGCAGGGACATTTTAGAACTACTTTTATTTTGAAACATTTTTTGGCTCCTTGCCTTTTGAAAGCCTTGGCTTTGTTCTCTGTGCCTGCTGCTTTGCTTCTTCAGACCTGGCCAAAGGAAATTCCCCCGCACCACAAGGTATCTGCAAAACCTGCTGTCTTACGTGCTTGCAAAGGGCAGGGGAGATCCGCGGCCCACTTGCCATGTGGCCTCACGTCGAGGGACACCGTGCGATGAGGCTTGGAGACACGCACTTGACGCCAGTGACAACAGCTCTCAGCCATGCCTGGCAGCCACTTACTTTCCCCAAACACGTCATATTATCACCTGGCAACAGCTGCTCTCCTGCTTGGGAACACAGATTTGAGGTCTCACGGCTTCCCAGGGATAGGGGAAAAATGCAGCAAAAGGGTTTGGGGCCAAAACCCATTTCTTTTCCCCAGAAGGACCACCTGGGGTCTCTCATGGTCTTCGGCTCGTCTTTGCAGCAGCACTAACCAGCGTGGGCATACCCTGCCAGGAGGACTTCTGCCTAAGGGAGAGAAGGGGTCTCTTAGGACCTTGGTCAAACCCTTGCCTTGAGCAGACGGGCGCTAGGCTTCAGAAGGGAGACAAACCCCACATGGCTGTAATTAGGGGTTTTTCTTAAGTCCCTGTCACGCATGATCAAGTGTGCCAGGACTCAGGATCACACTTCCTCCCAGTACTTCCAAGCACTTGTGTGTGACCTTCTCTGACTAAGTCTGGGGGCTGAGGAAAAGCCAGCCCGCCCCTCCCACCAACCCCCACCCAGTGCACCTCCACCCACAGCTCTCTCCCAGCCAGGTCTGGACCAGAGATGCCCCGAGATGGGCAACATTGGTGACATCAGGGGGACCCCAGAGGGTCTTCATTTCACTCCCAGAAGCAGGCAGAATTCTGAAAATCACCCTCATGGGCCTACCTCTGCTCCACAGGACAACAGATGGCCCAAGGAGCTCAGGTTCACCTCACCCACCAGGGTTCTCTGCTCCTTTAAAATCCTACCTTTCTTGGCCTTCTGACTCAGAGGAAGTTCTCAGGACTGCGTCCCCTCCTCCACAGCCCTGGGATCTTTGCCTGTAGAGCTCCTTCTCCTCCATCTGTGAGCAAACCTCCTCCCATAGGCAGAAACCACATGCACACACACACACCCACACAACACACCAACAGCACAGACACCATCACACTCATAAACCCACACACAGCACACCAACATCACACAGACATATATAAACTCACACACAACATACTGACATTACACACACCGACATCACACACAAACATAAACCCACACATAAAACAGTGACATCACACACACATAAACCCAACCAACACACTGACATCACACACACAGACACCACACACACATAAACCCACACACAACA
>NC_045453.1:38974746-39057096 GCF_002776525.5 Piliocolobus tephrosceles
TCACACACACACAAACCCACACACAACACACCGACATCACACACACACATATAAGCCCACACACAACACACTGACATCACACACACAGACACCACGTGCACACACATAAACCCACACTCAACACACCAATATCACACCAACATCACACAAAAACATAAACCCACACACAAAACACCAACATCACACACAGTGACACCACACACACATAAATCCTCACACAACACACTGACATCACACACACAGACACTACATACACACACAAACCCACCCAACACACAGACACCACACACAGACACCACATGCACACATCACACACAGTCAAACCTCTCTCTTACACACACTCTTCCATCACACCCTCACAGAGTCATGACACATAAGCATAACTACACACATATCACACAAATATTCACAAACAGGACACACAGACACTCCGCCCACACACACACAATGCACACACCACACAACCGTCTCCCTGGGCCCACACCCTGTCCATGCACAGACCACGGGGAGCAAAAGGGGCTGAAGCTGCTCTTGCCCCCACCTCCTGCGGGACGAGGGTGCACCGGAGACCAGACCCAGCAGGAGACGGGAGCCCCGGGAGCAGCCAAGCTCCAGGTCCTCTGCAGGAGTGTCCCGGTCACCACCAGGCTGCCCTGCACGGCTCAGCAGGTTCCAGTGGTGCAGGGGGCACCGCCAGGCTGCAGGGAGGTGTGTCAGTGGTGCAGGGGGCACAGCCAGGCTGCAGGGAGGTGTGTGGGGCTGGAAAGTGAAGGCAGCGGAGACTCCCTGCTCTCTCTGATGTCAGAGGAGGGAGGGAGCCGCGAGCAGTTGTGGCAACTGTGGTTCTGTCCACATCCCAGATCTCTCGCTGCCCCTCTGCCTGCCTGTACCTACAAGACCTGCTGAGCTGGGCAGGGCAGCCTAGTGGTAGCCAAGTCACTCCTGCAGAGGACCTGGAGTGGGGCTGCTCCTGGGGCTCCCACCTCTTGCTGGGTCTGGTCTCGGGTGCACCCTCCTCCCTCAAGAGGTGCCGGCAAGACCAGCCTCTCCTGCTTCTGAGGGTCATCCTCTCTCTAGAGCCCTGCCCTGGGCTTCCCTCCTTCCCTACCTGGTTCTCTCCTCCTTCCGTGGATCCTCCCTAATAAACATGTACTCCCCAGTCCTCATGTCAGGGCCTGCTTCAGGGGACACAGGCTGCTCGGCGGGGACTTCCACGGTGGGGACTCCCATGGCTTCTTTCTGGCTGCCCTGCCCTCAGGCTCTGCCAGTGGTGGCTCCCATTTCCCTCTCTCCCCTAAAGAAGAGCCTCCCCCAGGTCCTGTTCTGGGCCTGTCATCCCAGGGTCTTTGGCTCTGTCCTTGGTGGTGCAGGTTAAATGATGTCCCCCTCAAAATACAAATGTCAAGGTCCTCACACCCAGTACCTCAGCATGTGGCCCGATTTGGGGTTAGGGTCTGTGAGAGGTACTCAAGTAAAAGTGAAGTCACACAGATGGGCCCTGATCCAGTAGGACTGGTGTCTTTGCAGAAAGGGGAGATCTGGAGAGAGACAGGCACAGGGGGAAGGTGATGTGGAGAGCCAGGGAGCAGATGGCTGTCCCCCAGCCAAGGTGGGAGGCCTGCACTGGACCCGCCAACCACCCTCAGAGGGAACCAGGCCGTCCAGCACCTTGATCTCAGACTTCTGACCTCCAGCACTGTGCAAGAATAAACGTCTGTGGTTTAAGCTGCCTGGGGTGTGTTCCTTGGTGATGGCAGCACCAGCAGACACCTGGCGAGCAAGGCTCTGCTTTGTCTGGGCCCTCATGGTGTCCCATCAGTGAGCAGAGACCTGCCTGTACCTGACAGAGCCACGTGCACCTGGGTGGGGTCACCTGGTGCTCACCAGTCTCTTCACATGGAACATCAGGCCTGGCGGACAGGACTACCCCAGCATAGGCTCCACCTGCCAGCCTAACTTGCTGTGGGTGCTAAGAGAAGTCTTTTGGGCAGTTGACTGTTTTATTTTTCTTGCCAACCTGGAGATGGAATCAGCCTGCAGTACCTGCCTGAGGCCCTGGGAGACTCTGTGGAGCTGAGTCCCGCCCCTTCTCAGCCTAGGGGCAAGTGTGACTGCTGAGGAGGCCCATCCAGGCTGATGGGATGGTGGGGCCGCAGGTGAGAAGGTGACCCTGGCTGTTCCCTAGTGAAATGTAATTTCTACCTCCCTCATAGGACCCAGGACAGCTCAGAAAACCCCTCTGAGGAGCTAAACTGTACCCAAGGAAGTAGTGCTGTGTTCTTGCCCTCTTCCCGGGTACCCACAGGGCAGTTCTCAACATTTCAGAGCCCTTGGAGCCTCCAGTGGCCTCCTGCTGTGGTGGGAGGAGCCAGCCAGCCAGAGCTCCAATTCCAGACCCACTGCTTACCCACTTTAAACTAACCTCACCTCAGTTTCCCCACCTGAGTGATGGGAACAAGACTATTCCCTTCAGAGTTCAGTACAATGTGGGCACTCTGTCAATGTGCTTGCCAATGTTCTAGAAAACAACAGTGGCTCTGGATGATTCGAGGAGACAGCAAGGGTAGTGATAAGGACAAAAATAAATAAAACTGGCTGTGCCACAGAAGGAGAAGGGGAAATTTAGGTAAGAACTCAGAAAAGCATCAGAGTTAGCCAGAGAAAGTTTTTTGGGAGGGGGGCTCTGTTCCAAGATGGTCAAATAGGAACAGTTCTGGTCTGCAGCTCCCAGCATGATTGACACATAAGATGGGTGATTTCTGCATTTCCAACTGAGGTACCTGGTTCATCCCACTCGGACTAGTTGGACAGTGGTTGCAGCCCACAGAGGGTGAGCCGAAGCTGTGTGGGGTGTTGCCTCAGCTGGGAAACACAAGGGGTTGAGGGATTTCCTTTTCCTAACCAAGGGAAGGCGTGACAGACTGTAACTGGAAAAATAGGACAATTCTGCCCAAATACCGTGCTTTTCCCAAGGTCTTAGCAACTGGCAGACAAGGAGATTCTCTCCCATGCCTGGTTTGGTGGGTCCCATACCCATGAAGCCTTGCTCTCTGCTAGTGCAGCAGTCTGAGATTGAACTGTGAGACAGCAGCTTGGCTGGGGGAGGGGTGTCCGCAATTGCTGGGGCTTGAGTAAGTAAACAAAGTGGCCAGGAAGCTTGAACTGGCCAGAGCCCATCAGAGCTCAGGAAGGCCTACTGCCTCTAGACTCCACCTCTGTGGGCAGGGCATAACTGAACAAAAGACAGCAGAAACTTCTGCAGACTTAAACACCCCTGTCTGACAGCTCTGAAGAGAGCAGTCGTTCTCCCAGCATGGCATTTGGCCTCTGAGAATGAATAGACTGCCTCCTCAAGAGGTTCCCTGACTCCCATGTAGCCTAACTGGGAGACACCTCCCAGTAAGGGCTGAGAGACACCTCATATAGGCAGGTACTCCTGTGGGACAAAGCTTCCAGAGGAAAGACCAGGCAGCAATATTGGCTGTTCTGCAATATTTGCTGTTCTGCAGCCTCCGCTGGTGATACCCAGGCAAACAGGGTATGGAGTGGACCTCCAGCAAACTCCAACAGACCTGCAACTGAGGGACCTCACTGTTAGAAGGAAAACTAACAGACAAAAAGGAATAACATCAACATCAACAAAAAGGACATCTACACCAAAATCCCATCTGTAGGTCACCAACATCAAAGACCAAAGGTAGATAAAACCACAAAGATGGGGAGAAAACAGAACAGAAAAGCTGAGAATTCTAAAAATCAGAGCACCTCTTCTCCTCCAAAGGATCACAGCTCCTCTCCAGCAACAAAACAAAGCTAGACAGAGAAGGACTTTGACAAGTTGACAGAAGTAGGCTTCAGAAGGTCAGTAATAACAAACTTCTCCAAGCTAAAGGAGTATGTTCAAACCCATTGCAATGAAGCTAAAAATCTTGAAAAAAGGTTAGAAGAATGGCTAACTATAATAAACAGTGCAGAGAAGATCTTAAATGACCTGATGGAGCTGAAAACTGTGGCATGAGAACCTCGTGACACAAGCACAAGCTTCAGTAGCTGATTCAATCAAGTGGAAGAAAGGGTATCAGTGACTGAAGATCAAACTAATGAAATAAAGTGATAATACAAGGTTAGAGAATAAAGAGTAAAAAGAAATGAACAAAGCCTCCAAGAAATATGGGACTATGTGAAAAGACCAAATGTACATTTGATTGGTGTACCTGAAAGTGATGTGGAGAATGGAACTAAGTTGGAAAACACTCTTCAGGATATTATCCAGGAGAACTCCCCCAACCTAGCAAGGCAGGCCAACATTAAAATTCAGGAAATACAGAGAGCACCACAAAGAGGCTCCTCGAGATGAGCAACCCCAAGATACATAATTGTCAGATTCACCAAGGTTGAAATGAAGAAAAAAATGTTAAAGGCAGCCAGAGAGAAAGGTTGAGTTACCCATAAAGGGAAGTCCATCAGACTAACAGTGAATCTCTCAGCCGAAACCCTACAAGCCAGAAGAGTGGGAGCCAATATTCAACATTGTTAAAGAAAAGAATTTTCAACCCAGAATTTCATATCCAGCCAAACTACGCTTCATAAGTGAAGGAGAAATAAAATCCTTTACAGGCAAGCAAATGCTTAGAGATTTTGTCACCACCAGGCCTGCTTTACAAGAGCTCCCGAAGAAACCACTAAACATGGAAAGAAACAACCGGTACCAGTCACTGCAAAACCATGCCAAACTGTAAAGACCATTGATGCTAGGAAGAAACTGCATCAATTAATGGGCAAAATAACCAGTCAATATCATAATGACAGGATCAAATTTACATGTAACAATATTAACCTGAAATGTAAATGGGCTAAATGCCCCAATTAAAAGATACAGACTGGCAAATTGGATAAAGAGTCAAGACCCATCAGTGTGCTGTAATCAGGAGACCCATCTCATGTGCGAAGATACACATAGACTCAAAATAAAGGGATGGAGAAAGATTTACCAAGCAAATAGAAAGCAAAAGAAAAGCAGAGTCTGCAATTCTAGTCTCTGATAAAACAGACTTTAAACCAACAAAGATCAAAAGAGACAAAGAAGGTCATTACATAATGATAAAGGGATCAATTCAACAAGAAGACTTAATTATCCTAAATGTATATGCACCCAATGCAGGAGCACCCAGATTCATAAAGCAAGTCCTTAGAGACCTACAAAGAGACTTAGACTCCCACACAATAATAATGGGAGACTTTAACACCCCACTGTCAATATTAGACAGATCAGTGAGACAGAAAGTTAACAAGGACATCCAGGACTGGAACTCAGTTCTGCACCAAGCAGACCTAATAGAGATATAAAGAACTCTCCACCCCAAATTAACAAAATATACATTCTTCTCAGCACCACATCACCCTTATTATAAAATCGGCCACATAATTGGAAGTAAAGCACTCCTCAACAAATGGAAAAGAACAGAAATCACAACAAACCCTCTCAGACCACAGTGCAATCAAATTAGAACTCAGGATTAAGAAACTCACTCAAAACCACACAACTACATGGAAAGTGAACAACCTACTCCTGAATGACTACTGGGTAAATAACAAAATGAAGTGACTTCAGCAAAGTCTCAGGATACAAAATCAATGTGCATAAATCACAAGCATTCCTATACACTGATAATAGACAAACAGAGAGCCAAATCATGAGTGAACTCCTATTCACAATTGCTACAAAGAGAATAAAATACCTAGGAATCCAACTTACAAGAGATTTGAAGGACCTCTTCAAGGAGAACTACAAACCACTGCTCAATGAAATAAAAGAGGACACAAACCAATGGAAGAACATTCTATGCTCATGGATAGGAATAATCAATATCGTGAAAATGGTCATACTGCCCAAGGTAATTTATAGATTCAATGCCATCCCCACCAAGCTACCAATGACTTTCTTCACAGAATTGGAAAAAACTACTTTAAAGTTCATATGGAACCAAAAAAGAGCCCGCATATCCAAGACAATCCTAAGTAAAAAGAACAAAGCTGGAGGCATCACGCTACCTGACTTCAAACTATACTACAAGGCTACAATAATGAAAACAGCATGGTACTGGTACCAAAACAGATAGATAGACCAATGGAATAGAACAGAGGCCTCAGAAATAACCCCACACATCTATAACCATCTGATTTTTGACAAACCTGACAAAAACAAGAAAGGGGAAAGGATTCCCTATTTAATAAGTGGTGCTGGGATAACTGGCTAGCCATATATAGAAAACTGAAACTGGATCCTTTCCTTACACCTTATACAAAAATTAATTCACAATGGATTAAAGACTTACATGGTAGACCTAAAACCATCAACACCCTAGAAGAAAACCTAGGCAATACCATTCAGGACATAGGCATGGACAAGGACTTCATGAGTAAAACACCAAAAGCAATGGCAACAAAAGTCAAAGTAGACAAATGGGATCTAACTGAACTAAAGAGCTTCTGCAAGGCAAAAGAAACTACCATCAGAGTGAACAGGCAACCTACAGAATGGGAGAAAATGTTTGCAATCTACTCATCTGATAAATGGCTAATAGCCAGAATCTATAAATAACTCAAACAAATTTACAAGAATAAAACAAACAACTCCATCAAAAAGTGGGCCAACGATATGAACAGGAATTTCTCAAAAGAAGACATTTATACAGTCAACAGACACATGACAAAATGCTCATCATCACTCGCCATGAGAGAAATGCAAATGAAAACCACAATGAGATACCATCTCACACCAGTTAGAATGGCAATCATTAAAAAGTCAGGAAACAACAGATGCTGGAGAGTATATGGAGAAATAGGAACGCTTTTACACTGTTGGTGGGAGTGTAAATTAGTTCAACCATTGTGGAAGACACTGTGGCAATTCCTCAAGGATCTAGAGCAAGAAATACCATTTGACCCAGCAATCCCATTACTGGATATATACCCAAAGGATTATGAATCATGCTACTATAAAGACACATGCACATTTATGGTTATTGTGGCACTATTCACAATAGCAAAGACCTGGAACCAACCCAAATGTTCATCAATGATAGACTGGATTAAGAAAATGTGGCACATATATGCAATGGAATACCGTGCAACCATAAAAAAGCATGAGTTCCTGTCCTTTGTAGGTACATGGATGAAGCTGGAAACCATCTTTCTCAGCAAACTATCACAAGGACAGAAAACCAAACACTGCATGTTCTCACTTATAGGTGAGAATTTAACGGTGAGATCACTTGGACACAGGGTGGGGAACATCACACACCAGGGCCTGTCAGGGGGTGGGGGACTGGGTGAAGGATAGTATTAGGAGAAATACCGAAGGTAAATGGCGAGTGGATGGGTGCAGCAAACCAACATGGCACGTGTATACCTATGTGTCAAACCTGTATGTTGTGCACATGTACCCTAGAATTTAAAGTATAATAATAATAAAAAAAGAAAGTCTTTTGGGATGAAAATAAGGCTAGACCCTCAACCAATGCATCTTCCCACCTTCTGGCAAGGAGGGGAAAGAAGGGCTCATTCCCAGTGTCTCTTTGCTACGGTGGGACCAGGGTCACAGTGAGGAGACTGGAGCTCAGAAGCAAGAAGGCAGGTGCGTGGCCTCCACCTTGCAGAGGAGATCGCATGTGGGTTCGGTTCTTGTAGAGAGGCCCCAGGCTTCTAGCAATCTTCCCAGTGCTGAGTTGAGCCCTGCCTGCTTGACCTCAGGTACAATCCTGGTTTCCTTTTCTTTCTTTATTTCTGTGAAAACACGTGGTGAATGCTCGCCTGCCTGTAGGGTTTGGGAAAGGATGCTCCCTCCCATCATCTGTCCACAGCTGCTGCAACTGTCACCAGCCATGGGGAGGGCCTGCTTCTCTGGAACAGTGAAGGTGTCCTCAGGCACTCTCAGGGAGGGGCAGGGGCTGATCCGGGCCCCAGTGTCCCATCAGCTCCCTGGAGTTCTTCAGGTTTCAGGGAGAGGCCTGGGCTGGGTCTCCTGGGTGGGCCTCCTGGGTGGCTCTCAGCTGGACAGTCCTGCACCCCTCACCCAGCACAGCAATGGAGCCATAGCACGCAGTGTGTGGTCCAGGATTTGGAGCAAGAGACTGAGGAAGGGGGCTGGCAGGGAGAGAACGTCACTTTCTGAGTCCCACGCACCATCCACCCAGCAGCTGCTGAGGCCCGTGGCTCACCTTTGACCCTCACTGTGACCTGGCTGATCTTTCGGAAAGGTTGGTCCAGGCAGCTGGCAATATCCAGGAGGCGGACTCTGGGGACACCAACTCCAGAGATGCTCACATGCTGTTTTATCTAGAAAGCAAAGAATAGCATTAGAAAAACAAAGTAGATTTCTTGCTCTTAGCTGATTACAACTCCTATTACTGTGCTTTCAGCAGGGCCACCCTCAGACTCAGGCCCTGCTCATCTCCAGCAAGAGTTCCCTCTGTCCCAGCAGGGAGGCCCCATAGCTTACAAGTGCCCTGTCTCTCTCCTTGGGGTTGTTTTCCCAGACCCTCTGCTCTTCCTGCTCTGGGAGGGTTGACTCAACAAGGACAGCTTTTGGTATTTGCAGTGGCAGACTGAACCCCAGCCACCATTCTTGAGCTCTTGTTTGTGCCATGAAGGGTGTTTCACATGCTCTCAGAGTGGTCTGGGCTCACAGCAACTGTCCAACAGCAGCCCAGGTCAAAGCATAGATGTGGTGCAAAACCCACCCACAGGTGAGGATGGTGCTGGGAGAGCCTTCCTGGAAGACTTGATGGCAGAGCTGGGGTTTTGAGGGATGAATAGGAGTTCACTGGCGTGGAGGTGAGCATGGGAGGGGAGAAGGAAGACATTCCAGGCAGGCCATAGAACATGTTCAATGACATAAGACAGGCCACTGTGTTGAGGAAATGGAGCCGAAGGAGGGTGTTTCATAAAACAGTAGACAGATCTGAGCAGAATACACTCAGGACCACGTCATCCCTTTTTCTAGGAGTGCCCTCCTCAGCCCACCATTCAGATAACAGGTTCTTAGAGGCCTCCTCTTTTCCCAGCCACTGTATTGTTGGTCAGTTTGAGCTCCTCTACCTGTCCTGATCAGGTAAATTTACTCATCAGCATAACCAAATCCTTCTTACATTTTACACCGTGGACTTCAAATCAGCCAATGCTTGCTGGGGTTGTCAAGACCTCTTATATGAGTTATTTCACCAGATTCTCAAGTTTATCCATGAGAAATGAGTTGTGAGAAAATAGAGGCTCAAAGATATGACTTGTTTAAAGCTAGATAGCCAGGAAGTAGAGAAGCTTGGTCTTGCAACCTGACTGTTGGATAAAGTCTAACATTTCCTCACCATGCATACCTACAGCTATTTTAGTGTCAACAGAAGGGCACAGTAAATGGGGAGAAATTTGCCATAGTCCCTGCAAGTGAGGTCAGTCCTGCAAGTCCAAGTTCAAAGAGCTGAGACAGTGATGGCCACAGCGGATCTTTTTTAAATGTGTGCGTGCCTTCTATAATTTACTCCTCATAATCCAATGATGTGATGTGTCTTTATTTCCCTTCTCCAGGTGGAAACACAAGGTTATCTGAGGGAAGCAACTCCATGGGCCTTGCCATGCCTGCCCCAGCATAGGAGGGCAGTGCTGAGCTAAGGGCTCTCACCGACTGCCCCTGCGGGATCCAGACACCCCACCCGGCAGCTTGCTAGATAAGCAGGGCTAGATAAGCAACTGGATCCTGCCATTGTCTGCCTGAGCAGAGGAAGAGGAAGACGGACAGCCCACAGCCCCTCTGCCTGCCAAGGGTACTGCCTTCTTCAATATTCAGCCCAAAGCAAGCGGTCTACATTTGCTGTGGCTGGGAGAAAAAATAAACACAGAAACTGTGAACTGATATGTTAGGTTGCTAAGGAAAGAGCTGCTTACAGCTTGGGGAACTGAAACGACACTCACATTTTGTCTTGTCTTTTAACTCTTTCTTCTTCAGCATCATTAGGGGTGCTTCTGGGATCACTGCTGGGAAGGGATGAGAAAGACACAGAGCAATGTAGAGGGAGCGTGCTGACTGCTGAGACCCCTGCCCACTCTATGGGGACTTTGAAGGCTGAGGCAACCCTTCAGAGTTGTCTTGGAGGGACAAGGGGCCCAGGCTCTCATGGCCCACATTGAGCAGTCTGGGGATGCCATCCCGGAAGAAGGCGTAACTTTGGGTGGGGGGCTCTCTCCAGGCCAGACAATCCTGGAGGAATTGACCATGCAGCTGGGGGCTCTGGAACTGGGGCTATGCTCTTCATTCCTGAAGCCGGTTTGAGGGATGCATCAGTTATGGGGTCCTCTGCACATCTCCCCTGATACCTCGGCATCTCTTAAGGTTTAAGTTATGTCTATTAGGAACTGGAAGCTCTCTGCTTCTCTGCAGATGCCCTGGTTGCCTCCCTAGACATCATTCTTTGTTAGCATCACCAACTTTGTCCACCCAGGGTCACAAAATTTTGCACAGAAGCTCCATTGTCTGAAATTCTCAAGGATAACTGTGTGCCTGATCCCACTGGGGAAGCTGAGGTGGATGGGTCAGGCAGCAGCAGCCAGTCGAGGTAGGAGAAGTTGCTTCTGGTCTGGTTCAATTAGTAGAACTGGACAGTGCCCTTTGCAGTGTCCAGACAGAAGGCTCTAAGGTTCTGCTCGGACGCAGGCAGGGATGGGAGCATGATATACCACATGGCATATGGTTCCATGGGCAGCTCTCAGACATGAACACTGGTTACCACCAAGTTGAAGCTTTCCTGGCATCTGTCTTTGGTCCTAGAACCATCCTGTGGGGGTAAAGGGAAGTCTGGTCCATTTTTCGGGCCAGACTTTTTTAAGACTACCGTAATAGTCTTCAGATACACAAATACTGAATCTCTGATTCCATCTTGTTCTGTCATCAGACTCTGTAAAGTGGGAGCATGCTACAGTGAGGGAGAGGAGAGGGGAGTTGGAAAGATAACTAAGAGCTTATTGGATACGATTTGGATACTTTTCTCTCAAAATGTGATGAAAAGTGCTTTTTGTTTTCTTTCTTTCTTTTCTCTTCTTGCCCTTGTTATTCACGTAAAATGTACATACATAAAGTGTGCAAATTAATAGATCTATAGATCACTTTGTGTGTATTACCATCTCAACAATATTAAGTCTTCCAATCCAGGAACATAGGACGTCTTTCATTTGTTTAGGTATTCTTCAATTTATTTCAGTAAAGTTTTCTAGTTTTCAGTGTACAAGTGTTGCTCCTCCTTGGTTAAATTTATTACTAAGCATACTATTTTTTGATACTATAATAAATAGCATTGTTTTTAAATTTTCATTTCAGGTTATTTATTAATAATGTATAGAAATACAACTTTTTGTTGATTTGGTATTCTGCAACTTTACTGAATGCTTTTATTAGCTTTAATAGTTTTTAATGGATTCTTTGGTATTTTTCTATTTGTCAGATTATTTCACCCGTGAATAGAAATGATTTACTTCTTGTTCTTTAATCTGAATGCTGTTGTGAGCTGAATTGTATTCCTCCAAATTCATATTCCTCCAGCACTTCAGAATGTGATTGTATTTGAAAACAGATCCTTTAAAGAGGTAAAATGATGCTACATGGGTGGATCCTAATCTAATCTGACTGGTGTCCTTGTAAGAAGAGAAAATTTGAACACACAAGGAGACACCAGGGGTGCACACGCACAGAAGATGACCATGTGAAAAGGCAGAAATAAGGTAGTCATCTGCAAGCCAAGGAGAGAGGCCTCAACCTCAAGAGAAACCAACCCTGATGACACATTGATCTTGTACTTCTGGCCTCCAGAACGATGAGAAAATAAATGTCTGCTATTTAAGCCACCCAGTCTTTGCAACTTTGTTGCTGAACAAACTAGTTAACTAATACAGATACCCTTGTTTTATTATTGAATAATAACATCGACACCCCAGGAAATTGTGCATTGTCTATTTTGTGCCCCAGGTACCCAAGCCAAGTAAAAGAGGATTTTGAAAATATTGTGATAAAATGGAATTAAAGATAAAAATGTATTTCTCAACATAAGCAAGATGAAGAAACTTTTGAAACCAGTGATACAAGCTGTTCAGTCCATCCCTAAAAAAACTGAGAGTCCTGGGAATTTAACCATGTTAATCAGGTTTTTAAAACATTATTAACTGAAAAAATGGGTGCCCTTTAAAGATGTTTTAATATTAGAAAAAAAAAAAGAAGTAAGAAGGAGCCAAACCAGGCCTGTGAGGTGAGTGCCTAATGATTTCCTACTAAAGCTGTGGCAAAATTGCCCTTGTTTACTGAGAGAAATGAGCAGGAGCATTGTCATGGTGGACAAGGGCTCCCTCATGAAGTTTTCTTAGGCATTTTTCTGCTAAAGCTTTGGCTAACTTTCTCAAAATACTCTTACAATAAGTAAATGTTATAATTCTCTGGCCCTCCAGAAAGTCAAAAAGCAAAATGCCTTGAGCATCTCAAGAACTATTGCCATGACTTTTGCTCTCCATTGGTCCACTTTTGCTTTGACTGGATCCCCTCCATCTTTTGGTAGCCGTTTTGGTAGATTGTGATTTGTCTTCAAGATTGAACTGGTAGAGCCATATTTCATCTCCCATAATAACCCTTTGAAGAAATGCTTCAGGATGGAGATCCCATTTGATTAAAATTTCCATGAAAACCTCTCTTTTTGTCTGCTGCTGATCTGGGTGCAAGAGTTTTGGCACCCATTGAGTAGAAAATTTACTCAACTTTAATTTTTCAGATAGAATTGTGTAAATTAAACTAATTGAAGTGTCTACTGTGTTGACTATTTTTGTGTAGTTAATCATTGGTCCTTTTCAGTTAGGACGTGAACAAGATGAATATTTTTCTCACAAATTAATGTTGGATGCTTTACTATCATGGGCTTCATTTTCAGCATTGTCTTGTCTGTTCTTAAATGAGTTATCCGTTTGCAAACTGCTGATTTCTTTCGGTCATTGTCCCTATGAAATTTTCATAAAGAATCAATGTTTCACAATTCTTCCACTCAAGCTTCACTACAAATTGGATGTGTTTTGGGTCTTTTCTGCTCAGAGACCTTTCTCTCCATATAGATAGAGCTGTTCCTTTTTCTCTTCTCTTCTGCCTATTAAGCCTCTGCTCCTAAACTCTTCATGTGTGTCTGTTTCCTAAATATTCCTAGTGCATGATGATGAACCCCAGGGTATATACCCCAGACAATGTAGCCATTTCATATTGGGGACCTCATCTGGGATATCAAGGTACAACATTCATCCAAATGTGATAAAAGTTACAGGTATCAACGTCTGGATACATCATACTCCAATCAATGCCTAGAAAGCTGGTGGAGCAACCCTTGACAGCCCAGATAAACATTCTGGATACCAATTTGAAGAAATAGGAGATCTTAGGTGACAATCATAAAGGATAAATAGATGAGCAAGGGCTACTCATCCCACTCAGTCCCACCTTTACTTTCTGTCATTTCTACTTTTCCCCTCGAGATGTACTGTCAGATATTAAAACTTCTTTTTGATGCATATTTGCAGGGAGGTTTTAATTATCCATGGGATTGCATGTGTAACTTCATAGACCCCCAAAAGGGAAATGTTGTGTCTTGGCAATTTAGATGAAAATTATCTACTGCACCACACTTGCAGGAATTGCCACATTGACTCTATTTGCAGTGAGACTATATGCTGTGACACCTTCTAACTGGAATATCAGACAGAGAGTTTCCATTGCTATAGTATTTTGCTTAATTATTATCCTTATAGCAGGAATAATAGTTACCAACAAAAAGGAAGCATGACAATTTTACTGTCACTGAGTCCACAAGGACTTTTTTTATTGGGTTTGCTAATATGTCACACCCTGGCTATGAAAAGAAGGTTATAAAGGAAAGAGATTTTATATAACAAAGGATCTTGGATGGTAAATACTTGTCTTAAAGAAAATAGTTTGTTGTTGAAAAGAGATGTTTAGGACAAGTCAGAAGGTTTAAGCATGTTGTTGATGGTTGTGGAAATCAAGAAAAGATTATAAGGATGGATGGTAAATACTTGTCCTAAAAAGAATGGTTGGTTGTTTAAAAAGAAGAATATTCAAGACAAGTCAGAAGGTTTAAGCATGTCGTAGATGGTTTGTGGAAGCCATGAAGGAATTAGTTGCAGGAAAGATTTAGCTAAGATTAACACTAAAATTACACTTGCCACTCAATAACATACTTCTCCCAATCATATTGCAAGTTATAAAAGATGACCTAGACCTGAAATTATTCCCTAATGGCAAATCAAGGGGGGAATATATGTTTTTCTCAAAGAAAAAAATGTTGAAAAGGTAAATAAAAGTGATAGACTATCAGCAAGATTAACTGAGAGAAAATTCAAACAACCTCAATAAGAAGCAAAATAAGAGATATTACAACTGACACCACAGAAATACAAAAGATCATTCAAGGTTACTATGAACACCTTTACACACATAAGCTAGAAAACCTCGAAGAGATGTATAAATTCCTGGAAAAATACAACCCTCCTAGCTTAAATCAGGAATAATTAGATACACTTAATAGACCAATAGCAAGCAGTGAGATTGAAATGGTAATTTAAAAATTGTCAACAATAAAAATCTAGGACCAGATGGATTCACAGCAGAAATCTACCAGATGTTCAAAGAATTGATACCAATCCTTTTGACACTATTCCACAAGATAAACAGGGAACCCCCTACTTCCTTCTATGAAGCCAGCATCACCCTAATATCAAAACCAAGAAAAGACATAACCAAAAAAGAAAACTACAGACTGATATCCTTGATGAACATAGATGCTAAAATCTTTAATAAAATACTAGCTAACCAAATCCAACAACATGTCAAAAAGATAATCCACAGTCATCAAATGACTTTCATACCAGGGATGCAGATATGGTCTAACATATGCAAGTCAATAAATGTAATACACCACATAAACAAAATTTTTTAAAAATCATATGATTATCTCAATAGATGCAGAGAAAACATTTGACAAAGTCCAGCATCGCTTTATGATTAAAACTTTCAGCACAATCGGCATACAAGGGATATACCTCAATGTAATAAAAGCCATCTATGACAAACCTAAAGGCAACACAATACTGAATGGGCAAGAGTTGAAAGCATTCCCTCCGAGAACTGGAACAAGACAAGGATGCCACTTTCACCACTCCTCTTCAGCATAGTACTGGAAGTCCTAACCAGAGCAATCAGACAAGAGAAAGAAGTAAAGGGCATACAAATCAGTAAAGAAGAAGTCAAATTGTTAATGTTTGCTGACGATATGATCATTTACCTTGAAAACCCTAAAGACTCCTCAAGAAAACCCCTAGAATTGATAAAAGGCCATAGTCACCAAAACAGTGTGGTACTGGTATAAAAATAGGCACATGGACCAATGGAACAGAATTGAAAACCCAGAAATAAACCCAAATACTTATGGATCTTGGACAAAGCAAACAAAAACATAAAGTGGGGAAAGGACACAGTTTTCAACAAATGGTGCTAGGGTAATTGGCTAGCCATATGCAAGATAATAAAACTAGATCCTCATCTCTCACCTTATACAAAAATCAACTGACAAGAGATATGTGATATGGTCCCAATCTTCACAAACTCCTGTTGATCACTAAACTGGGCTGACTGTCAATAACATTTTGTTAAGGGAAGAAATCAGTAAATGGATGGGTTTTGTTAAAGAGAAATCAGTAAATGGATGGGTTTTGTTAAAGGAAGACTAAGTAAATGGGTGGGTTTTGTTAAAGGAAGATTAAGTAAATGGATGGGTTTGTGTCCCCTTTCCTATCCACCTTCTGTAGAGGAGCTGGCAAGTTGTTTTTGCAAAACAACTCACTCCTTTCATCACTTGCTTGGATGTGGCTTGTCACCATACTGGCGCGTCAGCAGCACCGGCGAGGGGTGCTGTGATGCGGCCCCTGTGTGGCTCTCTGCAGGCATCTCCCATGGCACTCCTAGCATTGCCCCTCTTGGCCACACCCACCTTCTCTCTTTTGTTTGCACACTCAGCTTCTCCAGTCTCTAAGGATCTTTGGACTCCCTGGCCTCCTCACCCACACCCACAGGGCCCTGCTTGAGGTCTTTGCAGCTGGTCCCATGGTAAGGACAGGTCCCAGCACAGAGATGACTCTCTTTTTTGCCCTGCCTAAGGAACCCACCTACCCCCAGATGCTGTGACCTTCCCCATGTGCTGCTGCACTGGAGCTAAGCTCCTTCCTTGCTGAGGCTCGTGCATTATTCGAATCCCCCACTAGAGCGCATGCCCCTGAGCACAGGGACTTTATCTTAATTTGTTTCTCCATCCCTAGTGTCGACCACAGTGCATGCCTGGCACATGGAGAGCCCATGAATGCATGAGTGAACGTTTCCAATTCCCAAAGCGTCTGTGTACCCAGAGGTGAAACAGAGTCAGGTGGGCGTGCACGCTGAACTCAGTTCCCTATCTGGCATCGTTAGGTTATAAGGGAAAATTTCCACATGGTTGAAGCTGAGAAATTTAAGTACATTTGAAAGAGTAATGTTCCCAGACATTGTTCTGAAATGTATTAAACACAGACATCTTGGTTCTCAGGGGACACACGTGCCACCAATGTCACCTGTTCCTAATGATGGATTCCAAGCACACAGCTCGCCCTGAACCTGGTACAGGAAGCCCCAGAGGCTGGGAGGGTCAGAGTCACATTTGCCTCTTGCCTATGACCGCAGGGGCTGTGCTTTCAGGATTGTGACATGCATTCTCTTGATTCTCTTCTGATTTTCACGCATAACCCGGAAAGTTTCTCCGAAGAGCCTGCAGTGACCTGACTTATCACTGAAATCCACCTACAAGCTGAGTGGCCCCTGCATCATCTGTGCGGTGCTCCCCTCCCTCTCCTGTGGCAGGTTGTGGACTGGAAAAGGTCGAGGCCACCTTGTCCCGACCCACTCCAGTTTCAGCACTAAGGAGCCTGCCACTGGAGCCATGAGGCCCTGCTGCATCTCCTGGGGCCACAGCACCACCCGGGGTGAGGAAGGAAAGCAGCTCTGGGGTGTGGGAGGGTGGGAGCACGTTCCCCAGACAAATATGGCATCTGCTGGCCTCTGCCCAAGAGTGGGACCCGCAGCCCCGCTCCCCACCTGAAATGAGCCCAGCCTCCCCCAGGAGGTGATTTCTCCTCTCTGGGAAAGGCCACCCCACAATTTGATCTGATGAGAAACTTCACAGTTCTTTCCCCTCAAAGACTCAGAGGGCTATAAAGGCAGTTACAAGTAATTTTTAAAAGCTTTTTGGCTGGGCGCAGTGGCTCAAGCCTGTAATCCCAGCACTTTGGGAGGCCAAGATGGGTGGATCACCTGAGGTCAGGAATTCGAGACCAGTCTGACCAACATGGTAAAACTCCGTCTCTACTAAAAATACAAAAATTAGCTAGGCATGGTGGCATGCACCTATAATCCCAGCTACTCCAGAGGCTGAGGCTGGAGAATCGCTTGAACTGGGAGGCAGAGGCAGCAGTGAGCTGAGATCGTGCCATTGCACTCTACCCTGGGCAACAAGAGTGGAATGCCTCTTAAAAAAAAAAAAGCCGCTTATTTTTGAGGCTGAAAATTATACTGAGGAAAGAGGAAAGATGAAGAGAGAAGGAAAAGCTTGGAGACAAAAGTGGAAAATGGAGTCGGACGAGGAGGGCACAGGGCCACATGGCAGGGAGTATGGGAGGAGGGAGAGCAGCTAGGGTGGCCACAGGTGTGCATTTTGGCCAGAGGGGTAGATAAAGGAATCATCTTTGTTTATCAGATATTTCAGGAATGTGTGTTCTCTTTCTCACAGCTGATAGAGGCCTTTTCCCTGGACACATCCCAAATAGATAGAACTGGCAGAAAACCCTCGGAGCAGCCAGTGTCCAAGGCCCCCAAGGTCGCCACGCAGCCCTGCCTTCCGTCTGGGAGAGGAGGGGACTGGCCAGTTCTCAGCGCTGTGGGAGCGCAAATAACCCTGGCAAGGGACACACTTCTGGAAGGCGAAGCGCCCACTAGGCACGCCCGGCAGCTTACTGTGCAGTCCCAGTCAGCTGCAGCTCAGCACAGCCCTTGAGCCCAACCTGCCTGTGGTTGCACTGTCTCTCCAGGAGGGACTTTGCAATCAACCGGGTTTATGTTTCCTTTCCCTCTCCTTCTTACTGTTCTGCCACCAGACAGCCCCAGAAAGCTGGAGGCAGAACCCAGAAAGCTACAAATACTGCAGAATCTACGGGCGGGTGGGTCGACGCTGTGGCCCTCAGAGGTCCAGAAGCCTAACTGAGCTCCTGCTCCCACAGCTTGCCTGTCATCAGCTGCAACTGCTCTGCCTACAGGTGCAACTGAGCTAAAGTTAGAGAAAATTTTAGGATTCTCCAAGCCAGGGATCTCCAACACTGTCACATATTAATGAATCACTTGCATTAAATGAAGATGTCCAGGCTGCACCCAAGGCCCAAAACCCCAGAATCTCTGTGCTTGGAGTTTGGGCGTCAACATTTTGCAAAGCTTGCCAGGTGATTCTGGCATGTGGACAAGGCTGAGGCACATGGCTTTGCAGAGAAGAACCAAAATTGCCATCAAGGTGCAATTTTCAGGACATCAGTTCTTCTGGCAGGTCCTGCTCACATCACCTTTTATGTGCCTCTTTGGTCCACCATTCTGCCTCCGTCCTTGTCCAGGGCCAGGTGCTGTCCCCCAGGCTGCAGCAGGGGCTTCCTCTTTGGTTTTGTGCTCTGCTCTGCTGACCTTCTGTGACCGCCCCATCTCATCCTCACATCTGTCTTCCCAAAGGTAGATGGCAATATCTGACCATGTGGCTACTGTGTGTTGAATGAATGAATGGATTTTTGTACCTGCTCTGGTCGGAAGATACTCCCTGAGATGCTCCCACCCTGGCCACCCCTGCTGGTCTGTCTGGTCTCGTTTCCAGATATCTCCTTTTGAACCCATCCTGATGCGCACAGGGCTCTGTTTAGCAGTTGTAGCTTTAGCTCCCAGGGTTCTCTTTATGTTCCCTCCCTGGGGCTGCTGGCCTGGGATTGTAGGAAGTGTCACTGTTGCCTCCTTCACAGCTGTCAACCTGGGGGTCAGTGGGGACTGTAACCCTTTTCCAGAGAGGATACTGCCCTCACCATGATTCCAAAGGTGAAAGCCCAGCGTGTTCATCCACATGCTGTTTGTAGCTCACAGGCTTGGCTGCGGATAAAGCAAAAACTCCACTTGGCAAGTGCGGCCACTGAGTGCTGGCCTGTGCAGGCTGCTTGCTATCTATGTGCACCACCCCTCTCTGTCCCCAGTATATGAGGACACCTGCCCAAGGCCAGCTGGGCCTGCCTCCTGCTCTCCCCAGACAGCTCCTTCCTCCTTGGGAGAGAGGAGGAGAGAGGAGGTTGGCCAGTCAGGTCTTGGGGAGAGACCCTGCAGAGTGCTCCAGATCCGTATGGCCCATTTCCAGGATGTGCGGGGCCTGGCCAGCAGAAGGCATGAGACTTGCATCTTGGAGTCAGAATGGGACCTTGCTGCTAGAATCTTCCCTTTTCGGGAATAGGGAGCCAAAGAGAAGGAGGGGCCTGATGGGAGCCCCTCCAACCCAGGGAAGCAGAAGCTGGGGTATCCCTAAGGGAATTTTATAGCATTGGCTTCCTCCAGGAGAGGGGTGCCCCCAAGCAGGACTCTCTGAACTGGGTGCCCAGATCACCTCTCTGCTGTTCTTCTACCATCAGTCCTGGCGCAGTCCCAGGTCCCTCTGTCCGGTGTCAACCAGGGTCCATCTGGATGACATATTTATCCCTGCGTCCTGGAAGCCAGGAGCACTCTTAGGCCTCGAGAGGGGCCCTCTCATCAGAGCCCATGTCTGCAGTGAGCGTAGGGGTGGTGGAGCAGCTGCCCCGGCGGTTTCATGTCCGTGTTGACACAGTCACTGAGTACCTTACAACATACTGGGCACAGCGCCAGGTACTCAGCGAACCCAAGTGTTAAGGTCCAGCCCTTGTGCAGTGTGCTGTCTCGTGGGGAGACAGATATTTAATACGTCATTGCATGACTTACTCTGAATTATATCACAAATGTAATGAGCACAGTGAAAAAAAAGGTGCCATGAGAGACAATACTTGGGGGTCCCACCTCCTCTGGGCGGTTGGGGGCTGCTCCAAGGAGAACCTGCTCCTTTGAATGTGACATGCCAGGGCTTGGCCTTCCCTGGCTTCAACCACACTCATCCCAAAGTTAACACCTCTGTGTGCCAACTATCCCTGTGGCGAGGGGCCTCGGACCTCACTTCTCCCTGCTGGGAAATCGTGTCCATCTCCCAGGGCCTAGGCTGAGACCCTTTTCTGCTGTGGAGCTGCCCTTGCTGTTCCATTCCACACACCTGCAGCCATTTCAACTCCAGAAGGCTACTCTCAACCCAATTTTTACATTTCCTGTGCTATTTTCTATAATGTCATGTATGTCACTCTGCTTTCTGCAAATGCGAGCTGAACTCCCTAAGGAAGGGGTTCCCTGTTGGAGGGTGTCAGTGCCTGGGGGTTTATCCAGTCACTCAACACTCATGTATTGGGTTCCTGCTATGCACCAGCCCAGCAGTGAGTGTCCAGGACTACAGTGGTAGGAGGAGGGAGGAAATGGGGAGGCAGCCAGGAAGGCTGGGGAGCCATCGTCTCAGCCTGGGGCCACAGCTACTGCGCCCCACCCCCAACAACCAGGAAGGCTGGGGAGCCATCATCTCAGCCCCGGGCCACAGCAGCTGCGCCCCTCCACAGCAGAGGATCTGCTCCAGGGCCCTGCACTCGCACAGCAGTTTCCTGTGCTCGCATGCTAGTGTGGCTTAAGAACTTTCAGGTTGCACAATCGTACTTTACTCAGCTCCGTCAGGATCCCTGGGTCTGCACGGAATGTCAGTCCTGACTTGCGAAAAGCAGGCTGGGGGTTGGAGCCTCAGCATGCCTAAGCCAGCCTCCTGGAGGAGCTGGGGCTGGCTCCTGGGGCCTCCTGGGCTCAGCTTGCTGCCTCCTCTCGCCTCAGCCCATCCCTCTGCCCACACTTCGAGGTGCCAGCCCAGGTTGCTAGAGGCAGGAGTGGCACAGAGGCAGTCCGAAACCCCACGGACGCTTACTTGGTGGCACAGCCTCCTCTGAGAGTTTCCACAAGCAGGGGCCCTGTGAGTTCCACCACCGACCCCGAGGCTTGTGAGGAAACCCGGGGCTGGATTCCAGACTGTGCAGTGTGGGAGAGTCTCAGAGAACTCCAGAGGGTGACACTCACGCCCGAGAAGGAGACGTTGCCCTGCGTGTGTGTTGGGGATGGTGGGGGAGTTGGGCTGTCAGCGGAGACACCCTTGGGTGGCCCATCCATATGGGCTTTTCTTTTTAGAAGTCTGCAGAGCTGCGCCTGGGAGCTAGGGCAGCAACATGATTTAGCAACACAGAAAATAAGATTTCTGCCAAGAGCCACACCACCCTGATCATGCCGCATCTCAGCAGATCTCAGAAGCTCAGCGGGGTCTGGCCAGGTTAGTACTTGGATGGGAGACTAAGACTATCAGGGTTAAAAAAAAAAAAACCAGTTTCTCCCTGCTCTAAACCCCTGCTCTTCATTGCCTGACCATTGCCTCAGGACCCATTCAGAGGACTAGAAACCTCTGAATGAGTCTCAGCCTCTCCCTTGCTTGCTCCTAAGGACGGCTGGGTGTTAGCCAGCCAGGTCTGGGGTGCAGGACAGACAGGGTGGGCGGAGACAGGAAGGGAAGGAGGTTCCTGCTTCTTGGATCAGCTTCTGGGCCGTCTTTTGCTTTAAATAATTCAGGTAATGGGTAAATAGGGAGAAAATTTTTCAGTCCATGTAAAGTGCTGATAAAGCACAGACAGAGGATGAAAATAGGAAAGACTCAAAAGCTGAAAGTGATGTGAATGTTTGCCATTTCAAGTGAAAGGCTACCGAGTTTTGGAAGAATAAGAAAATAAATGAAAGATAATTTTAAGAAATGTTGCTCTGGTTTTTAAATGGAATTCCTTTTAGCATTCTTTCAGACACTGGAGTGAAAACTGAAATTAACCACTGATGCCTTTTGTTTCAGGCTTGTGCTGCTTTGACAGTGACTCTGTGTATAGCCTGGACCAGATGAAGCCCAGTTTCTATTTGGGTTACACACACACAGGTGCATGCACACACACTATAGAAGTGTATCTCAGAAATGTACTCTTAAGGGGACAACGGAAATGATTCATTGCACCATGGAAATGTATTCATTCATCTGTTAAGCAGCCGTGTCTATCTCACCGATGGATTAAGGTCCAGTTTTATTCTGTATGCTGACTCCTTCATTCCCTCCTCCTTGGCAAAGCATTTTACTTCAGCTAGCTTCAAAGGGTGTCACACCCAGGCTAAAGAAGTAAGTCTCCTCTCTGCTTTAAATTTCACAATGAACCCTGCTATAGAAATCATAAAACGAGATGCTTTTCTCATCTGCTGCAGCCAGCCCCAAAGTGCATCCAGCCATATCAAATTAAAGCTGCTTACCGTGTCAGCTCTGGCTGAACCCAGTGCAGAAGCATTGCTGAACTTCCTGGAACTTGTGGACGGAACATCTGCCAAGACAGCTGGAAGCTGAAGTACCAAGAAAATTAAAACCCAGTGACAAGATGGATGAAGATCCCTTGCTCCCATGTTGTGCCTAATTACCCAGAGGAAAAGCCAACAATGGGTACTGTAAATTGTCCTTGGAAAACAATCCTGGGAGTGGTTCTGCCCTTCTCTGTCCCCAGCCAAGCCTCCCCACCCACCCCACTCCCAGGCTGGCTCCACCAGCCCCCTTCTAAGGAACCCTTCAAGTGGGCTCCATCCTGCTCCACACCCCCGGGCGCCACTTCCTCTGCATTTCCTCTCCCTAAAGGAGGCCTCACCCCCTTCCTGTTTTCCAGGTCACTAGTGACTTCAACTCAGGGAAGGGAAATGTTATCTTGAGCCCTTTCCTTTGTCTTCACCTTCACTATTTGGCTTAGCTGTAGGTCTAAGGATACATGAGGGGAAGAACTGCTTTGGGTGCTTCCAAATGGGGTACAAGGAACCAGTGACTGACTCTGGTGCTTGTTGTTGGGCGGTTCCACCAGGTGCTGGGACCCTTGTCTTCAAATCCAGCTTGTACAGGTGGCAAGGGGCAGAAATGATGTCCTAGGGCAAAGCAGCAGAATAAAAATCACTTGCAAACACAGGCTTTGGTCACTTGTAAGGAGAAGCTTAATAGCTTCCAGCCTTCAATATAAAAATAAAGCTCTGTGAAATATATAATACATAAAGTGTGATTCCTATTTTTAGGTTACAATTCTTCTTTAAAACACAAATATGGCCAAAGGCAAATGTTGGACACCCATGCAATGTGCTTGCCTTAAATTCTTGGATGCCATGTTTATGTACTTATTGCAAAATGTCGGCACCAGCGCAATGTATGTTTTCTAAAATTGCTTCTGTGTCTTTTAGATGATTATAATACCTGATTTCTTACCCCATGAAACACAGCTGGGGGTAGCGATCAGAGGCCCAGTGACTTGATGTCCTCTGTTGAGGAGGGGATGGAGATGGACCCTCCCTTGTCGTGATGCATGAAAGCAAGGTGAGTCCCTGCATGGCTGGGTCAGAGGTATTCAAAAGGCCCATAGGGGCATTTGATCTTTTCTCTACTGCTGTCTTGACCTGAGCTTCCTCCTCAGCATGGAGAAATGGACTGGAAGAAGCTTCTAAGGGCAAGATGAGGCCATATAGGAACTCCTCCTTCCTGAATCTCTTTGGATCAGCACAAGTGCCTTTCCCCCAGAGCAAATATTTTGGCATATTCTTAGAAGATGCTCCGGGTCAGTGGAGGTGCAAGTTAGCAGGGTGGAAGGCACTTTTCTGGGCATCAGCTGTTATTTTTTGACTATCAATAAGAAAAGACAAACAATGCAAAGCACTTTACTTTCTCTGAATCTCATTTAATCTGCTTGGATACTATGAGGAAGCCAGGAGTTAATCTCCCCACTTTTTTTAGACAGAGACTCAGAGAAGTGAAATGACTTGCCCAAATTAACACTCATTTAGCAAATATTTACAGAGCATCTACTGAGTACCAAGCACTGGTTTCCGCCATGGGTTTATGGAGAGGAAAAGCAGAGGGTCCCTTTTCCCCCTGGCACCTATGGCCTGCACCCAGGGCTGCCTAAGAATGGGAAGATGTGAGCAGCTAACCACAGAGTGGAACTGGGAGCAAAAATAGCATTTCTCTGGGCATCAGGTTTGAGATGAACTGAGTTGCCCTTCAGGGACCTGCTGCCTCATCTGGATGCATACTGGAGTGAAAGATCAGCTCTCCCTTCCCTGGAAGGGCTTGGTGCTGTGAGTCACGGCTGGCCCAGCTCACCGTGTTGAACAGATTTGCCCTATATGAGTAGCAGTATTTAGAGAATCAGAGCACAGTGAAATGGGCTCAGCTCAATGACCGGAGGGAAAATTGCCCAACCCTTGGAAGATTCAGAAGACAGTAGGGGAGTTTACAGGGCTTTGGGGAAAATTAAATAATGTATATGAAACAGTTTTTGAAGAGAGGATTAAAACATTCTTCCAATGCAATTTATATTCTCCTATTTTCTAAAGAGACTCAAGACAGATTATAATAAAATAAGTAGAAAAATTAGGATATGTAAAGACAAAGATTGAAAGTATATAACATGCCCTGAAGGAGAAGAAAGACAAGTCATAAGATAAAATCTACTTTAATGAAGGTTGCTGACTCAAGAATGTAGTTAACATCTGAGCCCCTGGCAGCCATGGGAAAAGGTGAAGCGCCACCATGAGTTACATGACTTTTATTCAAGGTTGTAAAGACATGTACTTCCCTCAGCCCCAGATGCCAGGGGGTGTCCTCCCCTGCAAAGAATCTCTGTATAAACGAAATGAAAACAGACATGGTCCTCAATAGCTTTTGATTTAACTGGAAATAATGTGATGTGGTCACGTATCCCAGCCAAGTATTATTTTTAAGAGCCTTGAATTCCAGTGATTTCTGGGCTTGAGGCCCGCTAAAATTTTGGCTGATAGGCCCTGCAGAGATGCGGAAAGACTGTTTTTGGGGACTGTGGTCAGGGTGACGTGGCTGTCACCCTATGTGCCCCATGTGCCACAGCCAGATCACCCTGATCACAGTCCCCAAAAACAGTTGGGGGATTCCACTGTGGCCAAAGTTCTGAAATGTGGTCTCCATACACCTTTCAGGGCCACTGTCAAAGCTCCTCAACCTCCCTTGTGCCTCGATGTCATTGGCTGTCCTCTCTTTCTGGGATGATTCTGCTGCCCTGCCATGCTGTGCACCCTCATGTCACCCTCAGCACCTCCCTGCTGCCCAAGCACCCACCAGCTCCAGGCATTCCTAACGTCATAGCTGGGATCCTGGCCTATGTACCCCCCGACCCCCAGCCGGGTGACCTGGGACAAATGCTAAGAAAGGGAAAAAGGAAGAGGTCATATTAAATGACTGTCAAAGTTTCCTTTCAGCTCTCATGCCCCTGTTAGGATCAGTGACTCCTGACAGGTGGAGAATCACCTCTCTGAAAGGTTTTCATTTTGACAAGGATACATGGTCAGGCTTCTGTCATGGTCCAGTGATGGGACTGAGACTTTCATATTTTCATCCAACCCTGGCCAATGTGTATTTGGTGATGGCCTTGCTGATGACAGAAGGACCCTGTCTGACTGCTCCCAACAGCTAGAAAACCACATAGTGTGAGTCATCTCCACCCTGCTATGACTTCTGCCAGGCTCAGCCTGAGTCAAATGACATGCAATCAGGGGGCAAGGGCCGGGGGACAGGGAAATGACCTAGATGACCCTACTGTCACCCTCACCCCTCAGCCCAGAGTGCCCAACTGAACACTTTCCCTGACAGCTGATGAAATCTTTATCGTACTGATGGCAGAGTAGGCACTCTCAGGAGCAATCCTGGGTCTTTAAAGGGGAGAGCTCCCTGGAGAAACCCTCCCTCGAGTTGGGGCTTTGCAGGCAGGTTCTTGGTCATGCAGTGCCTGATGGGAAAGTGTGAATTAAAGAGTTCTGTCTCCCTAAGGCTGCAAAGTCCAAAGTCTAGTGAAGAGCACAAAAATTATCAATGTGTTAAGACCTTCCTTCCTTCCTTCTTTCCTTCCTTCTTTTTTCCTTCCTTCTTTCTCTCCTTCCTTCCTTCCTTTCTCTTTCTTTCCTCTTTCTTTCTTTCTCTTTCTTTCTTTCTTTCTTTCTTTCTTTCTTTCTTTCTTTCTTTCTTTCTTCTTTCTCTCTTTCTTGCTTTCTTTCCTTCTTTCTCTCTCCTTCCTTCCTTCCTCTTTCTTTCTTTCTCTTCTTTCTTTCTTTCCTTCTTTCTCTTTCCTTCCTTCCTTTCTTTTTCTTTCCTTCTTTCTCTCTCTCTTTCTTTCTTTCCTTTTTCTCTCTCTCCTTCCTTCCTTCATTTTTTCCTTCCTCTCTCTCTCTTTCTCTCATACTCTCTCTTCTTCTCTCTCCCCTCCCCTCCCCTCCCTTCCCTTCCCTTGTTTTCCTTCCTGTCTTGTGCTGCAAGGCAAATTTACTTCTGCAGAAAGAAGCTGCCTGCAACAATCATGACTGCAAAAGCACACAGAACAAAGGAGAGTAGGGGCTTTTATTTCTGATGGAGATTCTACCTCTGTGTCTTTCCACCATTGACTGGGTTTGGACCACACAATCTGAAATAGTCCTTATTGGCTAAACATTCAAACTTTCTTAGATAAGATAGGCATGTGATAGAAGAGCCAGGAAGAGGAGGAAAGGGTCGTCTGAGGGGGGACTAGAAAGCTAACTTATTCCCACGAAAGGGAAGAAATGTGAACTGGGACTTATCATGTCTAAGTATGTTTAGACAGGTCACTGCACAGTGAAAGCCAGGGGGCGGGGTGGCGGTTACTCAGAATTTAGAGGATAAAGAACAGGGGAAATGGACAAACTGTTTGAAGAAGAACCTAGCTGTATCTAACAATTTCTTTTTCTCCTTTTCTTTCCTTCTTTTCTTTCCTTGTTTTCTTTTCTTTTCTTCTTTTCTTTTCTTTCTTTTTCTCTTTCTTTCTTTCTTTGTTTCTCTCTTTCTTTCTCTTTCTTTCTTTCTTTCTTTTTCTTTCTTTCTTTCTTTCTTTCTTTCTTCTTTCTTTCTTTCTCTTTCTGTCTCTCTTTCTCTCTTTCAGAAACAGGCTGGAGTGCAGTGGCACAATCACAGCTTGCTGTAACCTGGAACTCTTGGGCTCAAACAACCCTTCCGCCTCACCTCCTAAAGTGCAGGGTTACAAACATGAGCCACTGTGGCTGGCTATGATCTTCTTCCACAGAAACACATTCCCAACTATTGTTGTGAAATGGGCGAGGACCATGGAAGGAAAGGGCTGCCTTCTGTCCTCCCTGCTGGGTGTGAAAAGCGTAGAGGACCAGGCATCTGATTGGAAACCCTGATCTAGATGCCACCAATGGACTTGTTTTTAAACTTCATTGTCTTGCAGCATCTGGGAGTCTGTTCTTCCAAACCTTGTTGGAACTGAGTCCAGAGGGAAGAGGACTGGCACAATGGGCAGATTTCTGTTTTTCATTTCAATTCAGCAAGCCTGTCCTGATACAACAGTCGCTCCTCCTTGGGTTTCTTAATTCCTATCCTTACCTGCAGCAGTTCAGATGAGGAGTACACTTTCAAGTCCAAGGGTTTAAATGGGACAACCTCTGTTAGAGACTAAATTCTGTCTCCCCTAAAATTCCTACGTGGAAGCTTGGACTCCCGGTACCTCAGAATGGGACTGTATTGTAGATATGGCCTTTAGAGTAGTGATTAAGGTAAAATGAGGTCATTGGGCTGGGTCCTAATCCAATGTGAGTGTTGTCTTTAATAATAAGAGGAAATTAGGATCCAGACACACAGGAAGGGCTCTGTGAGGACGCAGAGAGAAGATGGACATTGGCAAGCTAAGGAGGGAGGCCTCAGAAGAAACCCACCCTGCTGGCACCTGGATCTCAGCCTTCTGGCCTCCAGGACTATGAGGAAATCAAGGCCTGTAGTTGAAGCCACATAGTCTACCCAGCAGCCCCAGCAGACACACACAACCTCTAACCTGAGGAGTGGATGTGGGTGCATGGCCTGCACTGGGGTTCCGGCCTCTCAGGGCATGGGCTGAGCACGGGGAAACTGTTCATTGACAGTGAAACTGTTTCTCAGTAAGAGGGCTTTTTTCTCCTCTGGGAAGCAGAGAACGTCAGCCTGCTGTTTCTGAAGACCTCTCCCCTGATCTTGCGGTGCCAGGCTCTGTCTGACTTGCTTTGGGGGGATTTGCTCACCTGTCCTCTGTCAGACCTGGGTGGAAGGAGGGAAGTTCAGAGCTGATGTCAACCCTGATTCACCTGAAGCACTGAGGACCTTCACAGTTTTCTGTCTGATGCCTATTGGGAGTGAACAGCATGCAGGCTTGGGGTGGGGGCTCTGCTTCTTTCTCCTAATATGGTGATAGAATAAGGAAGGCATTCTGCTAACGTCTAAACTGTTCCTAAAAGATCATTTTAACCCCCATAACACTGAAAATGCTTTGCACCATTCACATTGAAGGCTAACGGTGAACAGAGTAGCAACAGGTAATATTTTTTCACTTTAAAGGAAGAAACAAACACAGTTTCTAGGAGGTAGTTATGTTCATCATTGCATTTTTTTAAGGTTATCCATGAAAATTTTAATAGCATTGTAATTCTAACATAGCCTTCAAGATGAACACAATAGACATTTTTCATCTATGGAGAAATGAAAATTATAACACAATCTAGAAAACCAGTGCAGCCCGTGGTCCCCGATTCTTCTCCTGTCGCTCTGACGTTGGGATGCCACCTTTGGAGATGCCTTGAGAGGGACTGTGGCAGTGCCGTGGGCCTGGGGAAGTCTCCTCCCACCCCTCGGAGTCAGTAAGCTCTGGGGCACGTCCTCTTCCCAACCCAACTTCCAAAGAGAAATCCCAGACACTGCCCAAGGCTGTGAGCTTAGTTCTAAGCACATGTCGATTTTACTTTTTTTTTCCAAAATAATAATTTACCATTCACTGAAGATTGCTTATATATGAACCAAATGCTTAAATTTTATTCTTAATTGAAAACAGAAATTGGTCCAACCATTACTTAAGTGAGATATGATTAATGCTTATTAGCTAAGTATTAATGTCCCCCAAAGCTCGATGCCGAAGCTGTTAGTCAGCTCACAGCTCACAAGGTCCTGTGCTTGCAGAGAGTGGCCGGCGCTGGCTCAGTCGGCTCTTCCTCCATCGTGCGGCCCTGTCCCTGGGGAGGCATAGGCGTCAGGGTGAGCCCATGACGTGGAGCCGGTGTTTCTGAGCAACAGTTGCTATTTTTAGCTGGTCTTAGCTAAGTGACCTTGCAGCACGTCAGGCTGGAGAGTGACCCTGCGCCCTTCAGATAGGAGAATGACATCAGTGAGTGACACAGTGCAGCTGCAGGCGAGAAATACAGGGTGTTCCTAATGCCAGTGCTTCCTGTAGGAGGAGGCACTTGCTTCCTGTAGGAGGAGGCACTTGCAACAGATACTGTTTGGTGGCACTTGGCACATAAACAGATATTTCCCCAAGATAAAACCCTGGCCGGGATCTTTAAGAGTATAATAAAACTGTAGTAAGATTGTTAAGTAGTCAAGATGAAAAATGGTCTTTTCCTAGTATTTTTATGGTCCCTCAGAACGAGTGGGCCCCTGAGAACACCGCTGTCTCCTGCTGCCTGGGCTGGGTCTTCATTTCCTCCTTGCTGGAAACTCAGGCATTGCTGTGGAATTGAGATGCTGTAAACACAGAATCCAGTGATGGCTTTCGGTGTTCATGCTGCCCTGTTGCCCGCTACTGCATGAGTCAGAGCGGGCCTGTGACCCACACGCTGCGGTGGAAGGGACCTGGGCCTGTGCCTATGGAAGGTCTGGCCACCTCCTACAAATAGCTCCTACGAATAGAGCTCCTATTTGTGCTCTGGGAATGCTGAGCTGCCGTATAATTAAAAAGTCCACATGGAGAGGCCACGAAGAGAGGCAGAGACCCTGAGATGACGCCGAGAGTCCTGGCTGAGCATAGTCTCCTGGTCGTTTCCCAAAGCACTGGGCCTGAGTGAGCCATGCTTGGTGTCACACCCCAGATGAGCCCCTCCATGACGATGCCACACAGTCACATCAAGCACAGCAGAAGGACCACACACTCAACCCATGGTAGTGAGAAAGAATAAACTGCTGTTTTAAGTCACTAAGTTTTGAGGTGGCTTACTTTACAGCAAGAGATAATGGAGACTATTACAGATGAAACAAAGTCAAGCCTTGGGCCAAGTCGAGCATCATGGCTAATGCAATCACAATCAGCCCAACTATCCTGCCTGTTCATGCTGGCTTAGGACACGTGATAGTTCCAGCCCCCAGCAAGGCGGGGGGTAAGTTCCTGGGTCAGACAAAAGGTGAGGTCAGGTCAGCAGGGGTCTGGGCAGGTAGCTCTCATGCTGGTAACTGATTTCCCCCACCCACCAGGATTCCGGCAGGCACAAGGGCCTGGGGCATGATCCCGCTGGGTAAGGAGTTTCAGGGGAGACCTCCATAGGCCCAGCCTCCCTGGTCTTGGGAGGCCCCCACAGCAAGGGATGGCCCTCTTTCATGCCCAGTGCCTAAGAAGCAAGGGTCAATTCCTAAGAGTTCTCAGTGGCCACTGCAGAGAGCAAGGCAGATGCAGGGTGCCTGGAGCGTGTATGAGATTCCCTCATGGTCAGCACCATCCTTTTTCTCTAACTGAGCAGCCTTTAAGAGTTGAGCCACAGGAAGCTTCAGGGCTGCCTCTGTCCTCCATGGGCCAAGGTGGGAGTAGGGAAGACTCTGGCCTGATGGGGAGGAAAGGGCAGCATCTTCTCTCTACCCCGTGAAGAATGTCTCCCATGCTGTGCAGAAAATAGAGTGGCTTCACTGTGCTCTACTCACAGGAATGGGCGTCTCTTCCTCCTGGGGCAGCTGTGGGAAGCGGGGCAGGCACCTGCCACCCATTGGCTGTCAGGGCACCAGGAGGTCACACTCCAGTGGCAGGAGAGCGATGGGCACTGCCCCATCCCTCTCTCAGCTTCAAGGCCTGCCCTGAGTGTGAGGGGCAGCACACTGCTGATGGTGCTGGCCCAGTGGCATTGTGCACCTCAGGCAGCCCAGCCCTGGCATACAAGCCTGGCATGCAGGCACCTGAACTGGCTGCTTCTCCAGTCACCTGCTTGCCTGCTGGGGGCCTCAGGGCACACTCTGCCCTCACCCATTTTGGAGCTGCCTTTTCCTCAAAGCTTTCTGAGTCCTCCCCTTCCCTTATGGGTGAGCCCCTCCGTGCCCCTGAGATCTCTGGGGCCACCTGTGAGACTTCTTCCCGAGGTGCCCTGTACAAGCCCTGGACTAGTAGATTCAGAGGTGCTTCCACAGATACACTAAAAGGCTTGTGCATTCTCTCGGGAGCCAGCCCTGGTGGCCTGGCAGGAGGAGCTTGGGGGTCTGGGTGCTGAGGAGTCTGGAACTCACCCAGGCTCAAGTGCAGGGTTCCGTGACAGGCTAACCATGCCTGCTGGGGAGCAGGGGGCACAGCGGAGGGTCAGGCTTTGGGAATCCCTGCCCCAGGCCGTCTTCACAGCTACACAACTTTCTTCTTTCCACTTCTCCCTCAGATTTTCTAGCCTTTAAATAAGGTTCCTGGGAGGCCGAGACGGGCGGATCACGAGGTCAGGAGATCCAGACCATCCTGGCTAACACAGCGAAACCCTGTCTCTACTAAAAAAATATAAAAAACTAGCCGGGCGAGGTGGCAGGTGCCTGTAGTCCCAGCTACTTGGGAGGCTGAGGCAGGAGAATGGCGTAAACCCGAGAGGCGGGGCTTGCAGTGAGCTGAGACTCAGCCACTGCACTCCAGCCTGGGTGACAGAGCGAGACTCCGTCTCAACAAAAAAAAAATAAGGTTCCTACAGATGAAGAGAAATGTCCCAGATAGAAATCTCACTGCTGAAAGTGATCCCCTCCCTCTGGGAAATAGAACCTCTGAAGAGGATCTTAGGCAGGATGGCACGCTGTGAGTTCAATCAGCTTTCTTAAGTGTGGATCTCAGGTGAAAATCAGGCCAATCCTCGCCACACATAGGGTCTGGGCTCCGTTTCCTGGCAGTGAGTAGGAGGGGTCATCCAAGGCTAGAGGCATGATAGCACCTGGTCTAAAAATGGCCGTGGTTAATCCTCAAGGTAGCACTAATGCCACTTTTTGAAGAGTCAGGCCAGGGTAAATAAACTCCTGAATGTAAACGTTTAGTCTTCTTTATTTCTGCCCATCTTGTGCAGAGCTGGGTCCTAAGCTCTGAGCAGTTTAAATTCACACAGGTGATAGGTTCCCCCTGGAGAGCCTGCATCCCAAGTGCACTCAGCCCTGGCCTACAGTTCTCCTATAAAGGGCTTGTTCCTAGAGGACATTGAAACATCAGAGGGAGAGTTAAGTGGAGTCATTTATTTGACTCTTCACTCACTTAGCAAACTTTGATTGAGAGAAGAACCTGAGTTTGTTTGGCAGATGGTCCCAGGGAGCAGAAGGAAAAGGAAGAGTCAGACAGGAAGGAGGCAAAGAGGGTATGTTTTGGGGCCTTTGAAAGCACACAGATTGCCTCTCAGAATTGTCCCTCTGAAGGACGAGGCCATATGCACTAGCTCCTACCTTGGGGGCACTGGTGCCTTCCCCCAAATACTCTTCAGGTGGTGCCTGCACTCAGGCTGAGGAGGAGGATGTCACGGTGTAGGTGCAGGGAAGGGTGCTGTCAGGAAACAGCTGTGTCCATCACAGCTGGGAGCCGCAGGCCCGCACCTCCACACAGGTGCTGGCTGTTGCAGCCTGGGATGGTCCTCTCTCTCCAGCCCAAGGTCCCTGTGTCTGGGCCATAGGAGTCACTCAGAAGACTTCATCCCAAACTCATAACTACCATCCTCATCTGAACCTTTGGAAGTCATGAAAATGTGGACACACTGGCTGGAAGTTAGAAAGCAGGTTATTACCAAGGCAATGGCTTATGCCGCCTTCCTGGGACCTCCATGTGGAGAAAGCCGGGGCTGCGGCAAGACCTCTGTCTTGACCCTTGCTGTGGGTCTTGGATCTCACTATAGCAGGAATCCTTTCAGACCATGGTTTCCTGGCTCATTTGTTTTGTAAAAAATCTGATAAAAAGGGACTAAGAAGATGTGAAAGTCACATCCACATATTATAAAAGTTGCACATAGAACAGGGAGGAACTTGTCCTGTGTATCCCAGAGAATAAAGCTAGGGACAAGGGTGCTGTGTGTGTGTGTGTGTGTGTGTGTATGTTGTTTGTTTGTGGTTCTCTGTGTCATCCCCATAGGATTTGAGAATGAGGGAAACTAAAGGAAAACAAAGGAACACTTTAGGTTGTCCTCTTGAAAACTCATGGATTTCCAAGCACTGTGCTAGAAGCTGCCACATCAGCATCTTCTGGAAACTAGTTAGAGAGGGAAATTCTTGGGCCCACCTCAAACCCACTGATTCTCATACATGCTCAGGTATGAGAATCACTCTTCTAAATACAGGAAAAGATCTTTCTAACAGATATCACTGACCAAAGTCGCAGTGCCTTTCCTCACGAGGTGGTGTCACACCTCTGGAATTATTCAAGAGAAGGGGTAACCGTTAGTCATGCATGTTGCAAATGAAGTGAACACAGCAGGCAGAGAGTTCAACTGAAGTCACTTTCTTGGTTTCTCAGTGGTTTAGCAAACATTTACTGACCAGCAGTACTGGTCACTGTTCACAGTGACAGGCGACAGGAATAGAAATTCACAGAAGCTCCCCGTTCTCGCCTGCTCCAAAGACTGAAGTCCAGCAGTCTCTCATGCTGTGAGTCCAGACACTTCTTTGTCTTGACTGCCAAACCCTGACTGGCCAAGTGACGATTCACCATCCTTACAACATACTCTACTCACTGAAGATTCCCCACGGAACCACCACCTTCCTGCTCAGGCCTGCTTCATCTATCCAACGGGAGGAGGGGAAAGAGACCATTGACCCAGGACTGCCCTGGCGTGCAAAGCCCTGAGTGAGGACTGTGGTAACTTCCTGGCCTGCACACACTGCTGCTGCTTTCTTGGTGCCTCTAAGTCATGCTTTGTCACCCGTGTGACATTAATCACACAGTGGGGCTCAAAAATCCAGCAGATGAAATCTGAAACTGAGTTGGGGTGGAGGCCGAATGTGTCATGGTGAGATGAGTCCCGGGGTACAGTCTCCGACAGATGAATATTCTAGATTACTAAGGCTTAGCACTTTAACCAGAGAATAAATACAGACCGTGGTTGTTTCCATGTATTTTAAAAAAAGTAAATTGTGACACAAGTGATGCACTTGTTGGGGGAAAGTTACCGTACAGATGGGCAAAACCAAAGAAAAAAGGGCATCAATTCTCCCAAACTCCACCACCCAGAGACAATTGCTATTAATATGATGACATGGTTTTCTTCCAGTGCTTTTCTGGGTGCATATGTAAGGGTGTGTATGGCAGTGCAACAGTGGAATCTCATTGTAAGACTTGACCCTAACACAGCTGTCCATTTAAAGTATATTGTGAATACGTTTCTATGCCAATACATTTACATGATCAATTTTAAAGCTATCTAGCCCTCTACTGGCATGAATGCAAATTTTCCTCAGACTGTATCACGTTTAAAAAGTCTTTCTAAAATACACCACACACTCTCCTGTCTTCCCCATCTGTTTTCTAATCCAAGTACAGAAACACGACATCGCTTGCTTCTAGGTGCCTTGGGGTTGCTGTTATTCAGTGAACCCCTTAGGATGTAAAGTTTCAATAAAGAAGCAGTTTGGTAGAGACAGAAGAGCTCCAGATTAGAAATCGGGATAGCTCTGGGCCCCTATGCACTCAGGCTCCACACGGTTATGCACAGAACCTTCAAAACCTTCAGATTCATCACTAGCAGGATGGGTCCACGGCGTGGGTCTTTGCTATGAGATCACCTTAAATACCTCTGGAGGACCTGGTCACACCAGCAATAACCCTTTGGAGAGGAGAAAGTCAATGGAGGCAGAGAAGGCACGCCTCAGGATCACACCCCAGTTGTTGCTTGAAGTGTGGTTAAGGAGCTGCTTATCTCCACCCACACCTCCTCCTGGGTACACAAAGGATACACATTCCCGGGCCCAGTTCAGCTCTTCCATATTGGAACCTTTGTGGGTGAAACACCAATAATATGCTTTTAAACAAGTACCCCTGAAGTTTGTCACAGAAAGTTGAGCTCATTGCTTCACTCCTAAAATGTCATTTCTCTTAAACATCTGAAAGGGTTCTGCCCAGAAAGGCCACCTGTTGACCATTTGCTGGCTGCTTGGCCTCATAGGGTAGGGGGCAAGCAGGAGGCAGAAGAAAGATCAGGATTGACATTTTTCTTCAGTGTTCCACAAGAAAATCATTCCTTTGTGTTTCTCTTTGGCATTTGCAAGTACACACCAAAGATTTGCCTCCTGTGGGTTTTTTTGGGGGGTGGGGTGGGGTGGAATGTCCTCCCCTAGCCCCTTCCTCACTGATTCTTAACCCTCCCCTCTCCCCGGATCCATAGTGCCCTCAGATACTGACCCTCTGAGACTGCCCTGCCCCGAGACCCGCCACATCCCGGCAGCAAAAAGATGAGAAACGTGACTGTGAAGCATGGTACCCTTGAATCGACCGCTTCATTCATTTCAGTAGATGTCACCAGGATCCTGAGGGAAGATTGTGCAGATCTGTGTGGTCTAAACAGACAACTTCTTGTAGATTGCACTGGATTTATCTTGGCTCTGCCCAGAGGTGATTTGGCTCTGATAGGGAGCCTTCTCATGGAGTGGTTTTGGACTCTGAGAAGTGGCAGAATAGCTGAGTTCAGCCTGATTCTCCAGGAAGGGCCACATCTTGTACAATTCTGATATTTCCTCAAGATCTTGGAATAGCACTGCTATTCACCAAATAATGCTTACTTATTAATTAAACATCTGTTAAACTCTCCATAGATGCCAGACAGTGTAGTAGGTGGCCATATATCAGAATGAATAAACAGTTGACTCATTGCAGATGAACTTTGTTGCTCTTCAGGGAATTAAAATATAATTCAAACTTGTTTAGGAAAATATAATCAATTTCATATGTCATTTAAATGCATAATTAAATAGATAAGATAATAGCTATTCACTACTCACTAAAGATCTGTTTTTCGTAAGCATATTTCTAATTTAAATCAAACCGTCTCATCTCTGTGAGAGCTGTTTTGATGAAAAACTTTCACAAACAAGTGGCACATTTCTCACATCTGCTTTCTTAAGCAAAGTGTTCTTGCTTGGACTTTGATTTGACTTTCTCTGTCATGCATTGTGCTGTGTTGGGCAAATGAATCATATAATTGGACACCCCACCTGGGTGCTCCCAGTGACCCTGCCTGGCCAGGCTTCAGGGCACTGTTTTGGCCCTTTCTTTGACTCACTTTCCATCGGTGCCCATCTGGGAGTGGTTACCAGTGCATACCTGTCCTTTGGTTTGGATGGAATTATCCTAGCCCCATGAATAATGTGCTTTCTACACAAATTTACAACTTTGCACAAAAGCTAAATTTGGTTCTACAACTCATGAAATAAAAGATGTTAGGAGATTTTTTTGTTCTTTTACCAGATACAAAATCCCAAAGACAAGTGAAACTTTCACTGATTCAAAATAGTTTTATTGCAAGCTTATTATTTTAAGGAATCTCCAAAATGTGATGAATTTCCAGAATTCTCTCCCTTCTGAATGTCTCTTTTATCTGGCTTCCTGTGTCCTTCACAAAAAATAACTACACCATCCCTAGCACTAACTGACAGACCCATGTCACTACTCGTTGGGTTTTAAGGTCAGCACAGTCTCCTTTAACATGGCAGGAAGTGGCTTGCTTTCTATGCGGACGAGTCATCTGAGGTTTCCCGAGTGCTCAGTGCGGAGATGACTGCTTTTCCTGCTTTGAGATTATGAAGATCATAATTATGAAAATCAGGACTGTTAGCATTTGGGAAAAGAGCTTCCCTTTTAAACAATACATGCTTAGATATAAAATTCAAACAATGTGGAAAAATACAGGCAAGAAAGAATATTAGACAGCCCACCACCCAGGAGGGCCTGATCAATTAACAGGCGACAGAAATGTGGGGCTTATAACCCTTAGAGCCTTGAATAAGGTCATGATGGTCACATTTTATTGGCTCAATTTGTTACCAGAAATTATCAAAAATCACCGCCGCACAGAATGCTTAGCTCACGTGGACTTGGCCACCTACTGAAGTGTAAGCTATAGTACAGGAAATATATGCTATGAGAAGAAAAGAGAATGCCCTGGTGCCCTGTTGTCTAGCAAATGTATCTAGGGCCCCTTCTGCACTGAGTTGGGCTGGTGGCAGGAGTGAGCATTCATGGCACCACTAGGCCTCACTCCGTGCACCTGACCTGGATCGAGCCAGCATTTCCAGGAAAGCCGTCTGCTGTACATCCTTTAGCCCGGGGCTGGCAGCTGCCCTGGCCAGGTCGCACCACAGCCCATGCTGGACCAGAGCCTATCCAGGGCCACTGCTCTGGTATGTTTCCTGGACTGCTGTCTGCCGGCCTAAGACCTCTCCTCAAGGATCCATGCAGGCCTGGCCCACTCACTCTCTCTGTGACCAGATATTACACAGGCTGTGATTTGACAAACTTAGTTCCTCTTGCAATGTTTGCTACTTCCTCTAAGTTCTGTCAGAGGCCTTCTTTTGTGGTCGATCAGTCAAACCTGCCCCATTACCCTTGACACGTTGGCCACACCTAGCACTCAAACGTGAGCTCCTGAGGCCTTCCCAAACCACTGTACCCAAAACATCAGCCTCTGTCCTTGAGCCTCTGGCTTTTTGCATTTTTATTCATAGCATTTACTTACCCGATACCATTCTTGTGTTTAATTTCATGTTGGCTGCCACCCCACTGGAAGGCAAACCCCATGCAGGGGAAGACTTGGTCCGGTTTGTTCATCCCTATATTTCCAGCACATCAAAGTGGCCCTTGATAAATGCACTTTGAATGAATGCACACATGGCACACATGAATGAATACACTGCTCCAGACAGGGTTCTCCCACTTTGTTTCCAGCTCTCAGGAGCTGCGTGCAGAATCTATTGGCTTTGATGAAAGGAGAATCCAAGACTTGCCAGATGTCTGAGCTGACCAAGGCCGTGCAAATGCTTTCATCTTGTGTCCCGTCTCAAAGGGTTTTAGCAGGAGGTACCGGGAAGTGGGAAAAACTGGAGTTGTGAGGTGGTGGGCAGGAGGCTGGAGGAATGGCTCCGCCCCAACACTGCCTAATCTCTGCTTGCTCAGCCCTCCACCTCCCCTCAGATCCCAGCCCCTCTCTTCAGTGTCCCCTGAAAGCAGAGTCACTGTCTCTGTGTCACGGTCCCCTGCCTGCACCTGTTGCTGCTCTTTGGAGCTTTGACTTTTTGTCACTCATCTAGGTGTCTGCTCTCAAAACCCTGTGAGGCCCAAGAGGCCAGAGGCACCTGTCATTTGTTTTTCTAAGCCTAATGCCTAGGACACAGATGCCCAGGAGACAGATGCTGGGCATTAGGCTTACAAAGTGAACATCTACAGATACACGGTGTCCCCAGAGACCTGATGGCACTGATGCCCAGGAGGCTAGATAGAGGACAGAGAGGGTCTCTTGAGGACCTCTCCTCCTAGTGAGCACTTCATAGCCTGTGCCTTACTTATGGAAGCCCAGCCCTGGCAAAGAGCTGGGCCTGGATTCCTCCCTTCAGAGGCTCTGAGGGCCATGGGGACTGCTCCATGACCAAGCTATAGTCAAAGCCACCAGGACTGAGTGTCAAGTGGTCAGCAGAGGGACATGCCCAGGACCGCTGGCTGCAGCCATGTCCACAATGCTTGACACTCAGCTTAGGCTAACCCAGAGTGGGGTGTGGCTGACAGCCCCCAAAGTCACTCTGGTGCAGGGAGGGAAGCTGGGGTAGCACTGCGTCCCGGAAAACCTGACCCTGAGGACCTCTCCCTTGCTTAGCTAAGAACATTAGGTCACTCTGTTTACATCATAATGTCTCATGCTTCCCAGTTTAACAATTTTTTAAAATATATTTTTGAATGTTTTCCTTTTAAGTAATCGTGAAAGGCCCTGGTTATAAGCCGAGCGCCTCAGACATGCCATACTTGCTCCTGGGGTCCAAAAGGAATCAATTCAAATTGATAAAATCAATTAATATTTAAAGAACAGATGTAAACACCAGAAAAATTTTAAAAAATACATAACTAAAATCAGGTGATGGAGGGAAGTAGAAAAAGTGCAGTACTTCTAAAATTCTGTTTAAATCATGGATACATTATCTCATAGAAGAACAGAGTTACAGGAGTAACAACAGGATGAGCTAGAAATGGAGCTCACAATGTCCAAATAATCAGGAGGAACACACACATCCAAATCAACATGCAGAGTATAAACCAGACACAGACACAGAAAGCTCGTGCAAAACATGAAGACAAAGCTGAGATTGAGGAGCTCTAGGCTTTGTCCAGGAAGGACCTAGCATTTAAATATAAATGATAAGCTCCCTAAAGGTGAAATAATAAATTTGTTGGAAGGAAATGTAGTAGAAATAAAAAAATAACTAATTTTGGGATAAAGAAGTATGAATAAGGTACAATAAGCCAAAACCCAAAAAGTTAATGCATTAACTGCATACAAAATAGAAATAATCTACATATTAATAAACCAAAAAATTTTTAAATGTAAAAAGTGATAGTGTGAGATATGTTTGCATCATATATCAACTTCAAAGGGGATAGTTTCTTTATTTCATGTTATTATTATTAATCTGTGATTAAAAAAATCAATAACTCCACAGCAAATGGACAAGGGATAGAGGCAGAAACAGAAAAATAACTGCATCCAATACACAGGGAAAGATGAGAAAAACGCACTCAAAACTGCAGTGAGATGCTCCTGCTTCACCCGGCAGGTTGGGACCCAAGAGAGAGTGTGCCCACACCATGAAGTGAGAATCAGCAGTGTGAACCAGCACCACCTTCACAGAGGGCAACTGGCAGCATCTCACGAAGTAAAAAATGCCAACACCACGTGCCTGACACTTCCCCCTGTAGGGACGTTTCCTGTACGTGTCCGTACATGCACGTAGGCTCAGATGTTTATCAGAGCACACCCTTTATCCAATGACTGGGGCCAGAGCTGAATAAATCCTGCACACACACAAAGCTAACCTCACTCCAAAGCATTAACAGAACAAGGCAATCCTCTACTCTTGTTCAGAGAGAGAAACTAAGTGTAGAGCTGTGTATATAATATACTATGGTCTGTGTAAAAGCCACAAAGAAAACACTAGTCTGTGTCTCTTCATGATTAGGTAAGAAACTAGCAATCATCTTTGTAGCTGAGAAGTGCTTTCTACATTCTAAAATGCCACTTAATTAATCCCTTGTTAAAGCAATTTTTCAGCAGGTAAGGTCTAACATGATCACACACTCAGTAGTCTCATTTTCTAGGTCACTCTCAATTTCAAATATCTTGTCTGATGTTAATGTTTGTATACTCATCGTTGACTAAACATGTGTCTTAGTTTCTGTGTTTAAGGCCAACAGAAAGAGAATGGGTCCATAAGAGTCAAGGGCTGGCATTTCTTTCCTTGAGAAGCTGTCTTTGCTGGCTTATGCCAGAGCATATTTGTTGGCCTCCCTCGCAGGCCTCAGGGTTCTATGCCTTTCCTCTGCTTATCTTGACTTACATTCCCATATTGTTGCCCTGAACAAGGGCAGGTATCTTTGACTTCATACATCTGAAAATCCTTGATCAGACAGCTTTTGGAGAATGAACAATATTTCAGCAGTCAGGCCTTTTTCCCATGCCTTGTCATTCTAGCAACCTGGCTTCCCTCCTTACCCAGGGGACGACACAGGATGACACAATGCTTCTGTTTCAGCTGGGTCATCCCAAAGAGCTTGAGAAGCTCAGCAAATGGATGGGTAAATTGGAGACCCAAGGTAAGCCAGGTGAGGCTGGTGTGTCTGCAGCAGCCGGGTGCCTTCAGCTGATAGGTGGGGCTGCATGCAATGTTTGTGATGTGAATTTTGCAAGCCTGTTCTGACATTTTTAACATTTATTTTGCAAACCTGCCTCTCTGGATTTCTAAAGACTCTTTGGCAACTATTATTATTTGGTCAGATCATTAAAAATGCAAGGGGAGGGTGCAGTGCTCTAACCAGTCCAACTCAGTGGCAGATGATTTTTTTTGGCTACTGTGGAAAGAAATATTAATCTGAGATACCAAACTCAATATCAGATGCAGGCAATACAAAAGGGATAAGTAATGAAAAGGACAAAAAGCCTGCCCCCTCCTCCAGCACCTGTCCTGCCAGGAGCTGGCCCTGGGGATAAAGGGCTCACCACGAATTGCCTCTGCCCTCTTATTAGACCATTGTACAGCCTCATGAAGCAAGTGTTATCCAAAGGACCACCAGGATGGCTAGGTAGTAGAAGAGAGGGTTTCAATGTCAACATCAGTTTGCAAACCAAACTGATGGAGAGAGTTTCCAGCATGAATCAAAAGTGCTCTCTCTGAAGAACAAAGAGAAGCTCAGAGGTTTTATAAAAAGGAGAAATGCTATGCATTACTCTTTGAGAAATTTCACTAGCACTAGTGAGGTTCTGAGTAGCTGGCAAGCTCTGACTGGGGAGTAACAGCTGTGGGCAAAGCTAGTCTGAGAGTTGCAGCAGGTTATTTCAGGAGTCCTGGATAAAACTGGTTTCAGGCTACTGCAGGCAGTTTTAGCTGCCAGGCCTATAGAGAATCACATTTTTGGAACAATGTATTGTGCTCTGAATGCTATCCCCACTGGATCCTTGACTGTGTTTTAGCTGGATATGACAAGAATGGCCCAATCTGTATGATCAGTTTTCACAAAAGGAAAACTTTTCTTGCAAAAGACAAAGCGAAGATAGACTCAGCAGAGCCTGTTCTCAGCCTTCCCGTAGGACCAAGACCAGTCGGAAAGAATTTACAGGATCTGGGATCTGAATACTTCTGCCTGGCCTTCAAGGCTCTCCCTGGGCTTCAGCCCTTAAACCACCTTCCCCCTTAGGCTTCTTGCCTTCCTTCATTTATCCTGTCTTCACCCCCCGCCCCATTACCCTCCTTCTCTCGGAGACCCTGGGTGGAGGGAGTCTTTCCCACTCCCAAGGTTTACCCGGGTGTTTCTTGGGCTCTTTGCCAGGCTGAGGCCCAGGCACGTCCCCAACACCTTCATGTTCCTTGGTTTTGCCCTGGAGTACCCACCTGGGTACTGAGGCCACCGGAGGTTTTCATGTCAAGTGCCCATGAAGCTGGCTGTGCTGTCCTCAGGACAGGGCAATCTTCCTGCTTGAAACCCATTGTGATCAAAGAAACGATGGGCTCAGCGGGCAGGTGGGGTTTGCAGGCTGCCTTGACCTTGGAGGGGACACTTCACTTCCTCCTGGCTCTCTTCAGCAGAACAAACGGAGAAAGTAATGGGACCAAGACCGGGCTGAGCAGAAGGGCAGCCACTCCCTTCACTGACCCGTGCACCAGGCAGGGTAAGCAACGGTGCCTGTGGGTGGGGCCCTGGGTGCAACTTCCCTGTTCCCACAGCCCCAGCCATAGGCCCCTCTGCTGCCGCAGTGGGCTGGTGGTTTCTGCTCTGAGCTCTGGTGTTCAAGGTAACATTTCAAAAGAGGGTTGGAGAGCCACACCCCGAGAGTTCACGCCCTGGTGCGGCCCCTCCCGGGTGGAATCTGGGCTGGGCGCTGACTCACCCCTAACCAGCAGAATAAGTACCAGTAAACGGTGTCTGTTTCCCGCCGGCCCGCAAGAGGGCACAGCTGCTGCTGCTTCTCACTGGAACACTCATTCCTGGGAGCCCTGAGCCACCCTTCTGGAGAGGCCACAAGAGAGGACAAGAAAGGCCCCTCCACCTGGTCTAACCTCCAGATGACTCCAGGCCCCTGTACCATCGAACTTAAACTACAGGAGAGACCCCAAGAAAGACAGCGGGAGAAGTGTCCAGCTAAGCCCCCATCCTACCCAATCCAGAGAGGTGACAAAATGGGTGTTAAGTCACTGAGATTTAGGGCAGTCTGTTAAATAGCAAGAAACAACCCAAACAGAACCCCAAGGCCTGGCTCTGTCCACCTCTGTGGCTTGCTGGTTGTGGGACCTCTGGCTGGTTTCTTAACCTCTTGAAGTCTCAGCTTTCCAGTCTGTACAATAGGCGTAGTTCTGCTCAGAGCGGAACTCTGCACATCAGAATCAGTGCATAATGGCTCTTGCTGTAATTCATGTCCATAAAATTAAGAGACCCTGAACAGGAAGTCAGGAGCATTTCTGTCCCTACAAATGGCTTTCCCTTAGATGAACCAGACCTGGGAAGCTACAAGTCCAGTGGCCCCCTATAAGGCGAATGTGTTACGTGCATGAGCAACACGCTTTCCCCTCTCCTGGGAGCAGGGAAGCACTCTCCGCCCCACAGTGGACAGTGGGCCTGCTGTGGGCCCAGAGCCTGTCCACTCCCCTCTCCCTCCTCCTCACACTGACACCCTCCGCGGTGATGGGCCACAGAGGGCACAATCCACCCAGGTTTAGGAGCAGCACCCCACGTCTGACTCACTGACAATACAGGGTATTTCCTTCAAAAATATGGTTGCTGTGCAGACATTTTGTGTGTATTTATATTTTTTGAATTAAACTGTGGTAAAATACACATAACAAAATTCATCATCATGACCATTTTTAAGTGTACAGTTCAGTAGTGTTATATTGTTGTACAATATATATATTAAGTGTACATTGTTGTACAACCCATCCCTAGAACTCATTTCATCTTGCAAAACAGAAACCCCGTGCCCATTAAACAGTAACTTCCACCCCTCCCCACAGACCCTGCCAGCCGCCCTTCTGCTTTCGGTCTCTATGGAGTTGGTAACACTAGCACCTCATTTAAGAGGAATCCCACAGTATTTACCTTTTCATGACTGGCTTATTTCACTCAGTATAATGTGTTCAAGGTTCACCCCTGTAACTTGCATCAGAATTTCTTCCCTTACAAAGGCTGAATAATATTCCACGGCATGTTTGTGCCTCATTGTGTTTACCAGTCACATGCTGATGGGCATCTGAGTTGCCTCCGCCTTTGGCTATGGTGTGTAGTGCTGCTATGAACATGGCGTTACCAAAGTCTCTTTGAGACACTAATTTCAATTCTTTTGGGTATACACCCAGAAGTGGAATTGCTAGATTAAATGGAAATTCTACTTTTACTTTTATTCATTCTACTTTTACTTTTATTCTAATTTATTTTTATTTTTTTAAGAACCACTATATTATTTCCCATAGTGATTTCACCATTTTACATTTCTACCAACAGTGCTCAAGGGTTCCAATTTCCATACATGCTCAGTAACATTTATGACTCCTGGTTTTTGTTTGTTTGTCTAATAGTAGCCATCCTAATGGATGTGAGGTGGTATCTCAGTGTGGAATGACTAGTGACGCTGAACATCTTTTCATGTGCTTATTGGCCCTTTGTAAATGTCTATTCGTGTCCTTTGACATTTTAAAAATTGTTTTATTGTTGTTTGTTGTTGTTCAGTTGCAGGAGTTCTTTATATAATCTGGACATTAACCCCTTATTAGATACATAATTTGTAATATTTTCTCCCATTCAATGGGTTGCCTTTTCACTCTGTTTATTATCATTCATTGTCCTTTGATGCACAAAACATTTCAATTTTGATATAGTCCAATTTATCTGTTAGTATATTTACTCTTGCAGTGCCTGGTTTTGGTGTTATATCACTGCCAAATCTAATGCTATAAAGATTTTCTTCTATGTTTTTTTCTAAGAGCTTTATAGTTTAAGGTCTTATATTTAAGCATCTGATCAATTTGAATTAAGTTTTATATGATATGAGGTAAGGTCTAACTTCCTGCTTTTGCATATGTATTTCCAATTTTCCCAAACTATCTGTTGAAAAATTTACCCTTTCTTCATTAAATAGTCTTGACATTCTTGCTGAAAATCAAAGGTGTATTTTTGGGCCCCCTATTTCATTCCATTGGTCTATATATCTATCTTCATTCCAGTACCACAGTGTTCTGCCTACTGTAGCTTTGTAATATGATTTGAAATCAGGAAGTTTGAGTCCTTCAATTTTGTTCTTTTTTTCTCAAGATTGTTTGACTCTCCAGGTCCCCTTAAAATTCCATATGAATTTTAGGATGTATCTTGCTACTTCTGCAACAAACCCCTTTGGGATTTTGATAGAGATTGCATTGCATCTGTAGATCGCTCTGGTTGGTTTTGACACATTAACAATATTAAGTCTTCCAATTCATGAACAAAGGCAATCTTTTAATTTCTTCGTTTCTTCTTTAATTTATTTCATTTTTTTTTTTAATGTTTTGGTGTACAAGTCTTTCTCCTCGCCGGTGAAGTTTATTTCTATATGTTTATTCTTTTTGATGCTATTGTAAATATAATTGTTTTCTTAATCTCCTCTTGGAATTGTTCACTATTAGTGTGTTCTGTTTGCCCTGACTGGCGTGGGGAGCATGACCTAGCTATGTCTGTAAGATCTGAGAACCCTCCCTCTGAGCAGCTGGAAGAGCCCGGGACAGCCCCCTGGGATAGCCTTGGTTAGGCCGCAGTTTTCCAGAACAGACTCACAGCCAGGGAGGTCAGTTGCTCACAGCACCCATCTGATAACTGGCTGATAACCGGCACCACAGGAGCTGGCTGCTGGCTCTGCCTTCCTCCCTCCCTAACCAGTGTCTGTGCCTTCCAGTGGAGGGCACTAACCTTACCATCTCCACCTGCTGATGCCTGTGGGTGTTTAAAGTGAGTTTGCATCATATCAATGATGCCTGCGTAATACAGACACATTAAACTGATACAGATGCTCCCTAAATCCCAGTTAATCTCTTTCTGGCCTTAGCCTGAATCAGTTGAATTGACAGATAAACAAAATTAACAAAGAAAAAAATGTGCTGAAATCCTAATGCAGCTCCTTAGAAAACAGCCCTAAATACCCCGACCCTGCATCCGCTGGGATGATGAAGTTCCGGGAGAAGCCGGTGGGCCTCCCCTCTGCTCTGGAGGCTGAAGCTTTTACTGCCAATGAATGTGTCTGGGCCCCTCTAGGGCAAAGGCAGCTATTGGGGTGGGAGGTGTAGAGGAGACCCACCCTCCATTGTCAGTTTCATCATCTGGTCTCTCCTGTAAACTTTGCAGCCCCAAAGGGAAGCCATTTGGGCGTTGGAGGCTGGAGAGCCCTGGCCCAAGGCACCTTATCTGTCGGCACACTTCTGGAGCTAGGCCCGTGACCTCACTCCACCCATGACCTTCCCCACTGACTTCACAGTTCCTGGAATTGTTAGAAAAATACTTTTTAAAATTCGAGGAAGCCCCAGTCCCCTCAGTGCTGCTGCTCATGCATTAAGAAAGAGAGAGGTGGAGCCAGGCTGGGGGTGTTGTGTGATCCTGGAACCCCCACCACTGGGACCTGGGGCTGGGGTTAGTCTCTTTCTCTCTCTGCTGGCCCTTGGTTCCAGAATGTGGAAGCAAGACCAGGCCCTGCAGATAGAGAAGGTTCTCGTGTTCTTGGCCCCCAGCCCTCCAAAGGAAAACCTTTAGCTTAAGGGACTCTCTACCTCCTTAGAAACACATACCCCTCCACACTTTTCAATATGAAACCCAGAAATTCAGAAAACAGAAAGGAAGAATAAGAGGAATATTAAAAACCAACACCTTCTCAGCTCTCATGGTGGGCCTGACACTGTGCAAAGTGCGCTACCTACAATTCCCTCATTGGATTCTGACAGTAGTAACCCATACGACAGAGGTTGCTGTTACCTCATTTTACAGATGACACACTAAGGTGCGAAGCGGCTGCACATCTACGTCCAGCCTCATCGTCTTCAGGGATTTAGTCAAAGGTCATTCCGAATTGTAAGGTAGCCACTGCAGAACACAAACCTTTCCTGGGTATGTGTGGTAAGTGCTTCATGAATGCTGTTCTGAGGCCAGGTGCTAATGGGGACAGGGCAGAAGAGTGGTAGAGTGAGCCCCGGTCCCAGGCCTAGTTCTGCAGCTGCTGGAGGAGCAATCCATCAGCCTGCTCCAGGCTCTGGCCCTCTTCTGGGAAACAAGTCCTTCTGCCATATGAGCTCCCTGAGGACTAAATGGGACTGCGATGCAGACTTAGTTGCTGGACACACATGATTTTGCCACCTCTGTACTAGTGTGACTGGGACCCACCTTCGAGGCAGAATAAATCCATGCTGAAATGACTTGATGTCTGTGCTGTTATTCTTGGAGAAAAAGATAAAAATCAGGAAATAAATAGTGCATAAACCACATAACCGGAAAACACTCAGAATAATCGTGCTGATGATATAACAATAAGAAGCGGGGCCTTAACAAATAAGGAAAAGGGCCGCGGTAGGATGAGCTGCTGCTCTTCTAAGAGGGCAGCTGCTTGTTTAGGCTGAAGTCTTTGGGATTCTTGGAAGACCTGGCCAGTCATTTCACGTGCTGAAAGGATTGTGAACCATGTTCTAATCATGGCCAGATTATCAGGAGATTCTTGAGGTTTGAGGTCAATTTAAGCTCCTGGACACCATGTAAGCCTCACAAATACGGTCACTGCCTATGGCAGCTGACCCAGGTGATGCTTGTATGGCTGAATTCTTCAGTTATCACAGAAATAAATACCAATTGGTGGAAAAAGAATATCGTGCTATTCTCTAGTGGACTTTAGGAATGGCTGGCAGAAGTCAAGAACCCTTCAATAGCACAGGCTACACCATGCCCTTTTTTTATTATTTTATTTTTATTTTTTAATATAATAATTTTTTTTTTTTTTTTTTTTTTTTTTTTAGATAGAGTCTCCCTCTGTTACCCAGGCTGGAGTGCAGTGGTGCAAACATGGCTCACTGCAGCCTCAACCTCCTAGGATCAAACAATCCTCCCACCTCAGCCTCCTGCGTAGCTGGAACCAAAGGCACATGCCACCATGCCAGGCTGATTTTTTTGATATTTTGTAGAGATGGGGTCTCAGGGTGTTGCCCAGGCTGGTCTAAAACTCCTAGGCTCAAGCCATTCTCCTGCCTCGGCTTCCCACAATGCTGGGATTACAGGCATGAACCTCCGCACCACACCTCCATGCCTCTTGAGATGCCAAACATCTGGATCAAGATACAGAAAATTAGAGTGTTCAAATATAGCTTAAATCCTACAGAGTGAGCTCTCTACTGATTACACAGGGCACTCAATCCATAACATGTGCCGTGTTTTCCAATGGACAACATTGCTTTTAAGTAAACCAGGTTTCTTTATTTAAAGTGCCTTTAATATGCTAATAAATGTTTTAATTGCCAAGCCAGGGTAAGTATACAGCTATGCTCAAGCATAATTTGACAAAACATTCCAACTCATTTTGCTTATTTTTTTTTAAATAGAATATCTACTGATTATTGTGGAAAATACATGATCCAAAAACAGTGGCTTGCCAAATACTGCTTGAAGAAACCTAAAGATAACTGAATCTTTTCCACTTAGTTGTGCTGTTTGGAGGTCCGGTTTATTTTGTTCCACTGAAATCATTGGCAGGGAAGTGGAATAAAAGAAAATCTTGCTGTGACTTAAACCTTCTGAGTTTGCTAACACCTTTGAATCGTGTTTAGAAGACTACATGCTTTTAACCATGTGAAGTGTGAAGCCTGGGATGTTGGGTGACTTGGAGAGTGGCCCTCTTTGGGTTTTGTCCTCAGCTCTTATGCAGTTTTGGCGCTTCAGGGACAGCGTGTCACAGGCAGCCAAAAGCACTGGATATGCAATAAGAGCCATTTGGAGCTTTCTAAGTCTTATGCAAGTTTTGGCAAAAAAAAAAAAAAAAAAAACCTTCCTTGCTCAATGTTGATACTAACATTTGCCCCCCACCCAGGGTGTGAGCTGGAGGCATCACTGCCTGGATGCGTGCCGGGGGCTGTGGAGGGTCCTCCGATGTGACTCTCATTCCCAGTATTTTCAGGCCCAATGTCTGTTGGGGGTGCCCAGCCTCATGCATCCCTCCTGTCCAGGCCCAACTTCAGAATCACCAGAAACACCCACTGGAAGGCTGCACTGCTTCCAAACGCTTCTGCTCCTCAGTTCCTGGTTCCAGGACCCCCGTTCCCACCTGCCTTTGTCCTACAGCTCCTCGGAAAGCCCACAGTGCCTGTCTCCCTGCAGAGCCCGCTCTGTCAGCTCTCAGCAGCCTCAAGAGGGCTCAGGCTGCATGCTCTACCCCAGGTATGCCCCAAACACCTGGAGGGCACTTCTCAAGTCTTTGGTGCCTCTGCTTTCCCACCATGCTTGGTGGACTGAGCCTGGGTCGGGAACTGGGAAATAGCTTCCCTCTGAGTCCTAACTAGGAAAGGGAACTGCCCCCGGGGGGGGGCCTGTGGGTTTTCCTCTGGAGGCCGAGGTCAGAGGTGTTATGGACCAGAGTCTCAGGAGCGGTGAACCCCATGGCCCAGGCCACAGTCTGGCTGACATCAAGGCCCTGTGTCTTGCTCACACTCCTGGCTGGGCCTGTCCACAAGTGACACTGTAGGGTGAAATTTGTGGTTTGCATCCTTTTTTGTTTTTTTCAAGGCATTTAAACCCCTGTTATACCTAATACTACCAGAAGCCCCTGTAAAAACACATAAACATAACATTGACCTGGCTGGGTTGAGAAGGGGCCTTGCACCCACGTACCGGCTCACCCTCACCTCCTCTCCCAGGGTCATCCCGGCAGGGGTCTCATCCGCACAGTTGGAAACACTGGGTTGGCCAAACTCCATCATTCCTTCCAGTGCTGATGCTCTGAGTCTGTTTCCTGAAGTGTGGCCTGAGGCCACTTGCAGAAAAATATCCTGAAAGTGTGTTACAAATATCCCTTTCTGGGGTTCCTGCTTTCCCTTCTAGTCAGATGGGAAGAGGGAGCAGGGATGGTGTGCAGAAGGAAATCTGTGGTTTACAGCCGTGTAGTGTTTTAGGCCAACTCTGGTTTGAGAACTATTTTCTTCTGACCTGCATGTCATATCAAAGTAGATAAGAAAAATATTTCATGCGAAACATCAGTGTCAAGCAAGGAATGAAAATGGGGTGGGGACAACGTGAGCAGCTGGGTGGCCCCTCTGCAGCCAGGGATGGTGCCGCTGAGTCTTCTTGTGGCGCTGCGTCCCTTTATTGGAGGGTAACTGGGGAGAAGGCACATCTCTGGGTCTCCGAGAAGGACTCTGTCCTGGGAGGCCTTCCCTCCCTCCATTTCTCCATCCTCCGCTTTGTCCCCACTTTTCAGGTTGATCTCTGCCCTTCACGGTCCCACTCAAGTCATGCCTCCCTCAGGGAGACCTCCCAGACCTCACCAAGCTGTGGGCACGTGGACCAGAAGCCGTGGACCCCAGAAGCTCATTTAGGGGTCTGCTTTCTGAACCCAGGTCCTAACATCTGCACTGCCGCCAGCATTTCTGGTGCCTCAAGTGCATCACTCCAACTTCCAGGTCAGTGCCCAGCACACAAGGGGTGCTTTTATTAGAGGTGTTAGGTGAGGCCTCTGTGTAGGCAGTCCACACCCTCAGCTCCCAGATTTCCACCAGGGTCACCCAGTGGGAAACGGCAGCTGCCTCTGCATCCCTAGGAGCCCAGCCTGCCCTCTCTAAGGGACAGGGACCACCAGCCTCACAGTGGTGGGTGGCATCACCTGGCTGTTTTTCTGTCATTCTCCTGTCATGATCAGCTCACTGAGGGGCAACGGAGTGCTGAGTGCCAGCATCGCCCAGCACTGGAGGAGCTGCCTCTGAATAGACAGCTTGGCAGCGGCCTCAGCACGGAGCAGGGCTAGAGGTGGAGCCCACCTGCACTTTCTGACCTCCTGTTCCCTAAGTGCTTATTGATTAAATAGTGCTGCATCAGGGCTAGGCTGCCTGAGTTTGAATCAGAGCTGATTAGCTCTGTGATCTTGGGTAAGTGACTCAACATCTCTGTGCAAGGGGGATAACCGTATGGTCTTCCTTATGGGGTTCTCATGATGATTAGTTAATAATATAAAGCTACCCCCACCCCCCGCCCCATGCAGAGATAAGGCAGAGGGGCTGCCGCCAGCCAGGATGTCGGAGGAAAGGGGGAGGTGCTGAGCAGGCTGGGGGCCTCGTGGCTGTCCCTGTCGCTGGTTTCACAGTCTTCTTCCCACTGTGCCACTGCCCATGCCAAGACCCCACACACATTCACCATCTATCCACGCAGCAGGATGACCTGCAGTGCATGGAACTCAAACCCTGGGCCCCTGGGCCCCTTGGGCTCCCCTCCCTCAGCCTGGTCTCTATTCCCCAGACTTCAGGCCCTACAACTCTGGCCTGTCCAGCTCATTCCAGCCTACAGACCTCTCTTGGGCCCCCAGACCCTTACTTAGGCCCCAGTCAAGGCAGAGCCTGGCTGTCTTGGACTCTGGCTCTCCCTGCCCAGTGTCCAGTAATCCACAGCACTCCCTTCCACAGCCACGGGCCCACCCTTGACAAGGTCTATGTGCCCTGGAACCCGGGCCTCTCATCTTCACACCAAACTCCTCTTTTTCCTGGACCCCTGATTCCTAGCAGACCGAGGTCAAGCTGCCTTGCCTAGTTTCTCTCTCCTGTGGACCCTCAATGCCAGCTCCTCCCTGACCAATGCCCCATTACCAAAGTCCCCCGTTCTGACCTCCAGTGCCCAGGCCCCACTCCAGGCATCTTCGGGTGCATGTACTAACCGCCATGCCTCTGTGACCCGATTACCAACCTCTGCCCCCTCCACCTGGAGTTAAACCTCCCTGCTCTGCTTTGGGCAGGCCGAGGGCCTTGATGTGCTGTCCCCAGCCCTTGGTGGCCCACAGCCCCTAGGTTCCCCTGCACTCTGTGCCCTCTGCTCACATCCTGCTCCCTGAGTCCTGCCGGCTCTGATCTCCAGCCCAGGCCTGGCCCCACATCAGGGCCCCTTTTCTTCCCAGGCTCATGGCTCCCACTGGTCACGGCTCAGGAGCGAGATTCCTCAGAAGCCCGTGGCCCAGACTCCTTGCTCCTCCCACTCAGGCAGCCCCCTCAATCCTGACTCCTTGGGATCCCCTTGGTCCCCGCCTCTTCCCTTCCTTCGATGCCTCCTTGCCTCTTAGCTTAGCCTCTTTACCTTGCTGCCCTCCAGGAATTCTTGATTGTCCCCTGACCCCAGCTCAGCCTCTTCCCGAACTCCACCAAGGCAACCCCCGAGCGCCCCTGCCTGCCCTCCCCCATCAGCCCTGATCCTAGTGCCCTAATCACTCTAAATCCCCTTGCCTTCTGCTATTGCTGTATCTGGTGTTCCAGACCTCCTGCTCTCTAGTTTTTCCCCTCTGCATGTACTCCTGCCCCTTCGTTTCTGAGCCCGGGCCCTTGGGCAGGCCCTTCCTGTTGGAACATCTCAGGCTCAGCCTGTGACCTTGGACCCCTAGCTTCTGCCAGGCCCACGGGAGCCCCAAGCTCTAGAGCCAGATCCAGACTTCCCCCAGGTCCCCTTTCACCCCAAAGCCACATTGTTTCCATTTAGAGCAGTGGCTATCAACAAGGTGACACTGGGTGACGTCTGATAGGTTTTGGTTGTTGCTCAACACCTTATAGTGCCCAGGACAGCGCCTATTACAGGGAGTGGTTGGCCACAAATGCCCACAGTGGCGAGGTGGGGAGACCATGGGTTTGAGTGGCAGCCTAAATCCAAGGCACCAGGCTCCTGGGGGTGAAGGTGGAAGGCCAGGAACCCCTAACATCCTGAGTAAAATTTTACATGTTGTTAGGCTTTGCCACTGCTGTCCAGTAGTACTTTTTGTGATGATGGATGAGTTCTGTATCCTCATTGTCCTGTACCGGAGCTACCAGTCACAGGCGGCCACTGAGCCCTTGGAATGTAACCCGTGCAACAGAAGACCTGAATGTCCAGTGCTGCTTGCTAGAGATAACTTCAATAGTGTTCCCCCACGTTTTTCTCATGTCCCTCCCTTCCTTTCCCCTACAGCTTTCTTCCTCTTTCACCTCCTTCTGAGTCTTTTGTCCCCAGTCCTGCGGAATCCTTTTTCTGACTTGGCGTTTTCTCCTGAATGCCTCCTTCCTGGCGCCCTAGTGAGAAATGCAGAAGCCCACCCAGGGGGCAGCTTTCCCTGCATCTGGCACTCACCAGGCCGGTCTCAACACTGGCCTTGCTTGGGGAGAGTGGAAAGACCTGGGGGGCATCCACTGGCTTCAGTCTCAGAGCTTCTCATTTGTAACCCAGGAGGCAAAGGCCCAGCTCAAGGTTAGCCCAAGCCACTGTGTCTCTGCCAAGACCTACGGCTCTCCCTGCAGAGCATGCATCTCTGCAGCCCGGGCTATCACAATGGTGTCCCTTTTGGTGGGGAGGTGAGGCCTGCTGCTGCCTGGGAAACTCACGGGATTGTTGGTGCTGTGAGGGAGAAGCTGGTGTAACTGAGACCCACGAAGGAGGCCCCTTGTGGGTCTGTGGCTGGGAGGAGCTCTGGGGAGGACCGGCCTTGAGGAATCCCAGCCTGGCACTTTTGACAGTTGCTCCACTGAGTGACTCTAGACTGCAATCTTGCAGATGTCCTAACCACCCTCTCCCTGGGGCGCCCTCAGGGATGCTGCAAGCCCAACCCTCACTCGCTGGCTTTGGGTTTCTCTTCCTGACTTCCTTTTTTGCTCCTGTTGAGAAATACGGGTCTAAGACTGCGTGCTCCAGTGTGCGGAAGGAAAGGCGGCATGTACCTTGAACTGCCCTGGCTCAAGGCAAGTTGGGTCTGAGGGGAGACTGACCTCACCACTCCTTAAATGAAGCACCTTTTCCCTGTGTCTCAGTCACAGTTACCTGGCTTGATCACTGTGCACCACTCCCCGTCACATCCATCCCCACAAGAACACCAAGAGGTGGGGTCATTGGCCTTTTTGTCAGCACAAACCTCTGGAGGCCCAGCTCTCAAGACCTGCCAGGCACACCTGCCAGAGTGCCTTAACTTGGGATGTCTGCAAACCACAGTCCACGGCCGACCCTGCCCCACTGCCTGTTACTGTAAATAAAGGTCTATTGGCACGCAGCCGTGCCCCTCCTCCAATGCATGCAGTGCCCAGCTCAGCGCCTGGTGCAAAGTAAGCACGACCTGGCTTCCAGCCATCACTGCTATTGCTACTATCACAAATATCAGGCCCCTTCTGGAATGCAAAGATGACCCAGGAGCTGCTCGTTCTGTGTCCAGAGCACAGTTTTGTTTGTTTTTTTTTCTTATCAACTTTATTGAGGGATAATTTACAGGCAATAAATTGTATCAATTTAAAGTTATTGTCAAGCTCTTAAAGAATTAAAGTTCGTCTTCTTCAGAAGCTTACCGAGGACTACAGGCTGCAATGCAGAGCCCTGGAGCAGCCTCCACTGAGGTTCTGTATTTCAGCTTGCAGTTGACATATAGGTGGGAGGTCCAGTACGTGCAAAGTCACATGAAAGTTTGGGTGTCAGAGTACATCAGGTTATGGATTTGATTACAGAGCAATAACCATTGACCCCATCAGATATTATCTTACGGGGATAAGATAAGTAGGAAAAGGCAAGTCTAGGGCCATTTATCAGTAAAGAATATAGTGACTCAGGCAAGAGTCCGGGGCGGGCGTGTGCTCCATCCTGTTTGGTCTTCAGAGCATCTTTCTGGAGAGCTACACGTCATTATTTAGACAGGCGCTTTGTGAAATTCTGCTGCCAAGCAGAAATGAGCAAACGTGGTTTCCTATGTTTACTACTTTGTCTCACAAAGTGTACATTCACAGTGTGTGATTGGGGGCCCTGGCAGCACCACCACAGGGCATCTCCGCTCCCTCCTAAAGTTCCCCGTGCCCCTTGGTGGACAGGTCCCTCTCACTCCTGGGCCCAGGCCACCATTGACCAGCTTTTTGCCACTAGAGGTTAATTTTCATTCTATGTGATTGGAATCACACAGGTGTTCTTGTATCTGACTTATTTCACTCCACATAATGATTCTGAGATTCAAATGTTGTGTGTATCAGTTGTTTGTTCCTTTTTATTCCTTAATGGAGGATGGGATGTGAACCTGCACAGTTTTATTCCCAGGCTACAGCGGAGATGGATGGTGCTACCGTCTCTCTGAAACACCATCTGCGGTTTCTTCAAAAGCTACCTACACATCTTCCATCCCATCCCGAGGAGCCCCCGAGGGCTGAGAAATGCATGACCCCACACCTGGCTGATATGTACAACTGGTGGAGTTAGTTTTTCCTGTTGACACTGGCCGCAGGCACCTCAGTATGCACATCCCTGGCCTTGATCCTCAAGGCATGCTGGGGACTTGTCCACATGTGTGGTCTAGGGGTGGAGGAGAGTGGCCTCTGGCCCATGCGTGCCATGCACTGGACCTTCCCAGGGAATCACGTTACATGATATTTACTTGAGAAGCTACATACAAGGTAAAAAACTGAAATCAAGAATATCAGTCATTTCTGAATATGCCAATTTGCCCACGATGCAGTTTGCTACGGCTTACTCACTGCAGAACAATTTTGAAGATAAAATTAACCAAAAACCTAATTAGACAAAATATTCAAATTTTTGGAGTCTATCACAAAAATCCACAGATGACTTATTTTCCATTGTAGCTCATAATGTCTAAAAGCCTTTCTAGAAACTTATACTTGATGGTGAGCTCCCACTCTGCGGCAGCTGTGGGGCACTGGTCTGAGGACTGCACCCTGATGCCTGGTGAGTTACAGAAGCCATCAGAATATGTCAGTGAGTCTGAAAGCCAGGGAGAGGCTGTGTTCCTGCCAGACTGTGGGGCTCCGTCATTCCCCTGCTGTGGCCCTTGGTCAGGCCACTTTCCCTCTCTGGGTGTCAGTGGCTTCATCTACAAAGTGATAGAATACTAATGCAAACCAGAGCAAAATGAGATAACACGGGGACCCCTAATGTCCCGGGGAGACGGTGAACTGAAGCACCACTTGCAGTGAGTTGTTGCTCTCTCCACCTCTCAAGGAGATGGCAGCTTTGCAGATGTGGCAGGTCACATCATCGGCCCCATTCTACATTCCCTCCTGTGTCCCTGCCATCGCCGGGTGACTTTGCTGGGCCCTCCCACCACCCCAACTCCCAACCCCAAGCTCTTTAGTGAACATGACACGCGCAGCAAAGGCCCGAAATATACGTGTGCATGTGTGGTTACAGCCAAGCCTGCCTGCAGCAGAACCCCAACACTGTAGCAGCTCGAACAAGCTGAGATCAGCAAATGCACATCTGATCCTCGCCTTGGGGGGATAATAATAAATGTTGTTTGAGTTTTGGGGTCGTTGGTTTTATAGCAATTGCTGACAGATATGACAGGGATGTATGACATGGCCATGTGGAACTGTATTATCGGGGAAGTGGTGAACAGTGTGATGAGATTTTAAAGAGGGACAGATTTACCGCTGACTTTAGAAATCATGGAGGAGAAATCTCTGGGGTTGCCCCTGATGGGTGTGTGGAGGAGGACATGGGAGAAGGGAGAAGAACTATGGCATCCTGGGTAAACACGCACCACACTGCAGACACAGGGCAGAGGAAGCGTCTGTGCTGGGACTAGGATGGGGATGTGGGGGAAGGGACATGGCAAGCTGTTGGTGGGGAAGGCACGTGTGGGACTGTGTTGTGATCACTGTGATGTATATACATTCTCACTCCCGACTGCCTCTGAGTCTGGCTCTCCCAAGCCCCAGCTGTGGAATCCAGTGGTGTTCGGGCCAACTCTCAGAACCTTGGCTTTGTCTAGGGGACCCCTCCCAGACCACTTCACCTGTAAGCCCTCCCACACGGTGACATGACAGCCCTGCTGTCACTGCGCATGATGGAGGCCCATAGGGTGGCTGGCCACACTCCTGCCAGGCTGTGGGTACCTCTGCCCAGGTGCCGACCCTTTGCCCAACTGGGCAGTGCTCCAAAGCACTCAGAGTAGGAGTGCAATCATTTTTCATTCTTAGATTCAGTAGACACACTATTTTGTCCAATTTCCATCCTTGCTTCATGATATTAACGAATTGTGTGGACCCGTGGTGGCTCCAGGCGCTGCTTGGCTTGGCATAGACTTAGGGCACAGACTCGAGTCAGACAGAGCTGGGTTTACATCTCACTCTCAAATGCTAAGATCTTTTTTTCTGGTGGTGGCAGAAGAATTAGTAAAAATCTCTGAAACTCAAATCACTCTTGCTCCAAAACCACAGGAACACATAGGTACTCAAGCTGACACGTGAACACCCCCTAGATGTCATCATCAGGGTCGCTAATCAGCTGTATGTAGAGAGGCAGTGCTGGCGTCATCAAAAGCACAGCAAAAATAATAACAAGCTGGAAGTGAGGAATGGATTCAGATCCTTCTCTCAGAAGGGGATTTGTCCTGCCGTTGTGACCTCTGCTCAGTTCCCCAGGACAGGTGGGGGCCTGCAAGTGCAGCAGAACCTCCAGGCCACCACCCTCCCCCTCCCCCTCATTCTGCCCCTGGCCCTGGCTCTCCAGCCCGAGCTGACCGCCTAGCAGGGCTCAGCAGCAGTGCTCCCCGCTGGACACTGGCTCCTGCTTCTCGGGAGGCCTGAGCCCAGAGATACAGGATACAGAAGGCTTCAAACTCCTTAATTTCTGGTAAGAAAAAGGCTCTTATCTCTTGAGGAGTCATAATCCAGATAAGAGGCATCCAGCAGCAGGTTCCAGAGCTGGGAGGCCCGAGGAAGTGCAGCTTCGTGCTCAGGCATAAGACACACAGGGCGCTGGGCAGGCATCTTTTCGTGGATACATAAGCGTGGTGACAGCAGTCCTGGGGGTGGGGCGGGACGTGTGGGGGGGCAGGAGGGGAGGAACCCAGGAGCCATCTGCTGGACAGAAACAAGGCCCGCTGCACACCATCCAGGTGCAAGGGGCTACTTCCTAGAGGAAAGTCAGCTTTCTTGGATTTGGGGCAAATTTCTCATGTATCTACTTCTTCATCTACTGATTTCTGGGGTGAACTTCCTCATCTGGCAAGATAAGGGGCAGCTTGAGAGATGGAAGTGGGGGTGGGGTGCAGGATGAGAGGAAACCAGAGCAGGTCCCGGCAGCCTGGAGAAGACAGTGCTCTAGGAAGGAGCTTGAGGTCTAGGCTGCTTGTGCTGGGAGATAGAGTGAGGCGGGGCAGAACTCAGACTGACTTTGGTAGAATTGAAACAAAGTCAGCCAGTTTTGATGAGGGCGGGGGTGGGAGTTGAGAAGAGAGTGTGCCCTAAGGAGTTGGGAGTGTCATGGGAGTCAATTATTTAATTAGCAAATGTCTCCTGAGGGCCTTTCCTGTGCCAGCCCTGCACTAGCTGTGCTGTGCAGAAGGTGAGCAAAACAAACCAGTGGGCTCCCAGCCCAGGTCCCCTGCTAGCGGCAAGTTGTCAGCTACCCCCACATGCATGCTCCTCCCCACATGTGTGCTTCTCCCTAGCCAAGCAGGAGGCAGTGGAAGAGCCTCTGGGAACCTTGTCCTTCAACAGACAGTTGTGAAGCATGGCAGGGCCCCTCCCGAGGGAGGCAAGTTTGGAAAAACTGGAACTTGCCCTTGCGAGGCTCAAGTTGGAGACATCAGGGGCCCAGAGGCCAGCAAGAACCCGCAGTCTTTGCCCTGTGTATGGTCAGGTGCTTGGGGCTCAACATAGTTTACAGATACCCCACCCCATCCCACCCCACCCCAAAGCTGACCTGAAACAAGGGAGGAAAGGACAGGGAGAGGACCGGATTGTGGCCATGCAAGGGAAGACAGAAACGTGGCTGCTGCAGCATAAAGTGAGCCCGGGAGGTCTTACTTTGGGTGCCTTAGTATCTGATTTGTACTGATAAAGGGGTTACTCTGCAGCCACCCCCCAGAGGGCGAGGGGCAACTGGGCTACCATCAGGTGTCTGCTGCCATAGCCTAGACAAGGGACTGTGGCGGCCTGGGGAGGAGGGCACAGTGTTGGTGGCAAGAAACGGACATTTGGGGATGGAGGGGGCCATGGGGTTTGCTGAAGTGTTGGAGGTGGAGGAGAGAGGCACATGGTGTGTGTGGACCATCGGGAGGGAATCAGGCTCAGCCATGCTGAGTTGAGGGAGCCCTAGGGATACTCATCCATCTGTGCATTTGGTGCTGAGGAGGGTCCCAGCCAACCTCCTCTATGTCATTGCATGCAGCATCTGGGGTCTAGGGGATGTGAAGAGCATGGAACGGCTCTAGCAAACCTTGACACCAGTATTCAAGGAAGCAGTGGGCTCAGGAGCAAGGAGGTTGCAGGCTGGGAACTGGTAAGCCTGGGCTGCGGCAGGCAGGCCTGGTCAGGGCAGAGGCGCAGAGCCCAGTTCTAGGAGATGTGGGGACAATGAGCACCTTGGCTCTGGGTGGGCAGACATCCCTCCCAACAGGTCCTCAGTTTCTGTAACTCTGGCCTGTGATGGTTGGGACTTCTCGGGCTGTACACTCAGCACAGAACGTGTTATTGTTCCAGGCACAGGAAGGAAACTTAACATGGGTGGACCTACCCAAAAAGCTGGAGGGAGAGGGGCAGGGCCAGGAAGTCGGGGTGCATTAGTTCCTTTCCTGAAGGACCCCAGAGTTTGGAAAAGGGTCTGGCACTGTGGACACTCAAGGAGCATTTTCAGCCTGAGGGCAGGAGTGAGCACGGGAAACTCCTCCAGGCCTGGACTCAATAGTCAGGCCACCCCCATTGCAGAATTCTGGTGCACCCTTAGTCTCCTGAGTGGCCCCACATGACTCCTTCTATCCTTTTTCTCATACAGAACAAAATAAGGAAGCGTGTGAGTCAAACAGTGTAGCTTTGGGTGTCGCACAGCTGGAGGTCAGGTCTTCTCTAGTTGTGTGGCCTTCAGCAAGTCACCTGGCTTTGCAGGAGCTCAGTGTGCTCATCTTCAAAATGAGTACCGTACTAGTAACATTTTGGGATGACTGTCAAGTCAGGGATGATGTATAGAGATGATAGACTGGTTATGTGCTTGCATATAGACCTACAAATACCACTCTCTTGAAAGGAGAGGAAGGAGCATGGGCCCAGCCCAGCATGTGGGAAAACCCAGGGAGGGTTTAAGGTATTTTGCTTTGGCAATGGAGAGCAAGGCAGTGGTAGATGGTATTACTCAACGCTGGCCCCAGCAATATTTCTGGCCCCACGTGCCCCTCTTGAACCTCACCACCACCCATCGTAAGCAGAGACTGTGTCCCCTCCCTTCATACCCCCCGGGGGACCTTCGTGCTGCTCCAGTGAACAAACTGTGGTGGAAGTGACGCTGCACGACATCCAAGGCCAGGCCATTGAGGGCATGGAACTTCTGCCCGCTCTCTCGGGGCATGGGCTGCAGGTGATGGTGTGGATCTGACAGTCAGAGGTCACATGTCGAGACCACATGGAGATGGAGAGAGGTGCCTGAGGAGCCCCGGCTGCTCCAGCCCACTTGTCGGCTGAGGGATCCAGGAGCCTGCATGAGCCCTGCCCAGATGGTATATTTGTGAGTAAAGTAGATGTTGTTGGATGTGTGTCTGAGGACTGTGGAGTTTTGCTACACACCTGAGAACAAAGGGTTCTTGGTCAGAGGCTCAGTCATGAGTGAGTTTCTGACATCTGTTCCCAAAGCCGGCTTCTCCCCTAGGGCTGTGCGTGACTTGAAGGCCAAGCTCCTGGCATCAGACTCTTCTGCCCGCTGGTCTTTGCTGATGCATTCATCATGACTTATAGAATTTCATTCACTGGGCGGGGGCTTTTTACTCTTTACCCAGAAAGTCATTTAAACTCTAGTGTGACTGAGTGTGGGGTGATTTTTCCAAAGCAGGGGGCCCTGGCTGCTTGAGAAGAGAGTGAAGAGCCTGAAGGACATCTTTTGGAACTCCTTCCTGCCTAGACCCCAGCTACAGCTGTTCTGAGAAAAGCCTCTGGCAGCGTGGGCTCAGGGACTGCCCCTCCCATGGCAAACCCCTGCTATCCTCTCATGGACATTTCCCCATGGGCCTGCTTAGGTTAGAGCTCTAGCTCTCTGCCCGTCACCTCCAGACTGACAATATATTCACTCCAGGCTTCTCGCTTCTAATTTCTCTAGTGAGTTGCCCTTCACACCAGCCCCTCATCTGCCTCACTGGACTTCCCACCTAATGCAGCCAGGGTGCCCTCTGCTTTGCCCACCACTCCAACAGAGGATGTCTGCCCTAAAGCCTGCAGGCTCCATGCCAGGGCAAGGCAGGCCCTGCCTTCCACCATGTACAACACAGAGTGGCATGCAGTCACTGCTAGGGAATCTTTTTTATTAAATTTTAGCCCAAGGGAGGTCTGAGCATGGCTTGAATACTGCATTCAGAAGTTATGGCTGATATGCCCTGGTAGGCATGAGTGTGGCCATCCTGGCGGGAAGCAACTGTTGTTTGCTGTCCCAGAATGTTCCCTGCGTCCTGACTCCTCCCCAGGGTTCCCATTCCTCCAGGGCTCTCTACAACTCAGCAAGGGCTTGGAGCCGACTCCAGCCTCTGTTCTGAGGGGCAGGTGCTTGTGCCCAGTCGATGGCGAGTATTTTTCATACGACCCCTGGAAACAAGCAAAGCCATGTCTGTGAAACACCAGATTCCTTGATGGAAAGTCCTTTGAAGTTGCTGCAGCCTCTGCTCTGTCCCAGCATGTGCAGCCCAGTCATTTCCACTTTGCTCCCAGAAGATGCCTGACCATGAGCCTTCACTTGTAGTTTCAGTGACATTCCCAGAATCATCGTTAAAATAATTCATGTTCTCTTCAAATGCCAGCACAAAATAAAGTCACAGGCCCCTCACCTCTAGGGACTCTGAGAGACCAAACTTCGAAAGAAAAATGCCTGAAGTGAGATGATTGAGAAATTAAAACTGTGTGCCTGTGATCTGAGCCCTGGAATTCAACCGTGGCCTTCTCCATCCCACCCCATGCCTGCAGAAATAGTGCAGAAGGTCAGCCAAGACCCTCACTAATGGAGAAAGAAGGGCTAACGCACACGAGTAGGGTTTGGAAATATGAACAAAAAGGTGGGCTTTGCAGTTTTTACAGTCAGAGATTATCTGGTCCAATTTCTTTATTTTCCAAATGGAAAAACTGGCTCCAGTGAGGTGAGTCTCTGGTTCAAAGTCACCCATTTTCCAAAGGTCCAGTCTGGATCTGAGATTGCTCCAAGCTCAGTACAGCTTGCCCTGTGTGGCACTGGGTCTGAGTGACTCATGCACAGCCAGCAGGAGAGACAGACTGGACAAAAGCTCCAGGGTCTAAAACCCAAGGCCAGATGGTGAGTCATGGGCCAGTGAGGGAGATGATACACAGAGAGCAGCAGCCTGACTTGGAGAGGGTCTGTCTTGCAGGGACCACTCTGAGGTGTGTTCCAGACCATGCTCAGCGGTGCCTAGCAGGATGGAGCCCTGCTGTTTGTGGAGGCCACCTGCTCATGCACCCACTGAGCTCATGACTCCTTCCGCCCTGACTTGCTTCATGGCCCTGCCCCTGAAGGCTGCCTTCTGGGTCCTCTCCAGATAAGTCATGTTCACTTGCATCCTTAACTGGACACTTCTACCCAAAGGCAGGCTGGAGCCTTTGGAAACTGACAGCCGCAGCCTGGGGACCAGTGTGACCCCAGGCTTTCCTGGCATTCACTTTGAATCACTTGTCTAATGTCACACAGCATTTAAGAGGCAGATCCAGGATTTGAAGCAGATCATTGGGCCCTGGAGGCTACACTGTTCACCACCCTGCTATGATGCCTTCAGAAGATAAGACAGGCACATTCCAGGTAAATATGTAGGCTAACGCATGCACGGAAAACATTTCCCCGGTATGAACATGTACGTGAGTAGAAAAAGTTGCTTAAGACCTATGATGCCAGAGAAAGTGGGCATGACTATGACTCAAGATGTGGAGTTGGCGTTAAAAGAGGGGCAGGAACTACATCCCCAGTGAGCCTCCCATGCATTCCTGGGTGCTCCAGCAACACAGCAGGATTTTGGAATTAAGGAAAGCTGCTTGTTCAAAATAATCTTCTTCTGTCAGTCCAGCCTTTAATTAGCCAAGGTGAGAACATTGAACTAGGAATCCCGAGACTTAAGCTTGAGTCCTGACCCAACCTATAAATTTGCTGTGTGACCTTGGGAGGCTTGCATAACCTCTCTGAGCTTTCATTTCTTTGTAAATTCCACAATATTACCTTCAAATGTAATCATGTAAGAAAGAAACTGCAGCTGCTTCTCGGGTTTAGAGCTGCAACATCTGTGTGGGTTCTCAGACGTACCACAGCCCTGACTATAAATTATCTCATAGCCAAGAGAACCACCTCATGGAACTCGAAAGCAGAACTTTTACTTAGTCTGAGTTTCTGATATTTATTCTGGGAAACTTTTGGGGAAATGACTACAGTCAGTCACTCTTATGCAACAATAAAGATGCAGACATTTTTTGAAAGAAAACTGAGTTCTAGTCAAATTAATTAGATTAATATAAGTAATTATTTTATTGGAGAAGAATTTATCAATTTGGATAGCCTTTTATTTTCATTTGGAAATTGAAATTACATTAGTAGAGACAAGTTGATGGTTTTGGTTTCATTATTATGATATGTTGCATTAAAACAATACTTCCCAGGTGACATAAATAGCTAAGAAAAAGAGGATTAAACCTCAAAAAAAGTAAGAAATCTAAAAGTCTAGATCAGTGTTTTACAGAGCTCAGGTTTTCAGATGACTCCTTTGGGCTAATCAACTTTCTGCAGGAATGTTATGTATGGACCATTTTTGGGTGACAATAAAGAAAAAGAGATAGAAGTCAGACCTGTGGGACTGGGAGGCCTGTGAGACTGGGAGGCCTGCTACGCAACTCAGAATGGCTGGGGCTTCTTGGAGCCTGTGCTTCCATTTAGAGGGCCAAATAGAACCGTTTTCTTTGTGGCAGATAAAACCATGGCTAGGTGCAGTGGCTCACGCCTGTAATCCCAACACGTTGGGAGGCTGAGGTGAGAGGATCATTTGAAGTCAGCAGTCGAAAATCAGCCTGGCCAACATGGTGAAACCTGTCTCTACTAAAAATACAAAAATTAGCTGGGCATGGTAGCAGGCACCTGTAATCCCAGCTACTCAGGAGGCTGAGACAGGAGAATTGCTTGAACCCAGGAAGCAGAGGTTGCAGTGAGCAGAGATCTCACCACTGCACTCAAGTCTGGGAGACAGAGGAAGACTCTGCCTAAAAACAAACAAACAAACAAACAAAACCCACAAAAAGACAAAAAAGACCCAGAAGCAGGCCTTCCGGTTAAATGATACTTCCTTGTCATATGAAGGCCACATGGGGTCCAGTGACCTGCTGGGCAAATGGAGTTTCCCAGTAATTCGGAAGTGGGGAATGCCAAATCCCAAACCTACACCGTGAGCCCCATGGCGCTCTGAAGGCTGAGACTTGGTGTTAGCCGGGAACTGTCCTTTCGCTGTCGTGTTACATCGGTCTGTTAAGTTGGACCATTCTGGTTTTCTAGTCTTGTTTTACCTTATTTGTAAATGTTTCAGTTTAGTAGTTACAGGAGAATTAGAGCATATGGTAATGATATCTGCTTTGACTAAAGTACATATTTAAGGACAGCGGTGGGAAATATGGCCTGTGAGAGCCCAAATGTTACAGGTTACAGTTGAGACTCTAAAAAGCACCTGGCCTCTCAGACTCAGCAAATGGAATTCTTGGTTCAAGGACTGGTTGGCCCAGCATGTGTCAGTGCCCACACTTGGAGCAACCTGCCAGCACCAGGATGGGTCCCACTGGAGGACGCAGCAGTTGATTCTCTAACGCGGTGGGAAGAACAAGGAGCAATTCTGAAAACAGGAGTGTCAAAGTCACCATCCCTTCTCTTGGTCCCTGAGAATCCTTGGCCTGAAGACACAAGCACCTGCCTTCCTTGCTCCAGGAACCAGAGAGGTCGTGTAGACCTCAGGAAGTCTGCTCAAGGACAAGAGGCAGTCAGTGGCTTCCAGAACAGCTTCCAGATTGTGCGGGAGTGGGGAAGGGCTGATATGGGAACAGGAAGAAACTCAGTTCTGCTGCTGGCTGACTGTGTGCCCATAGACAAGGAAGTCTCTTTCAGTGTCCAAGCCTGAGTTTCTTTAAAATAAAGGTAAGGTTAAAATAAAATGTAAGAATGCAGTGGTACCCTAGGTGTAAACTGTGTGTGCCTCAGCACAGAGCAGATGCACGGCAAATGCCAATTCCTTCCCAGTACCCAGCCTGCCCCAGGCCCACGGGGACTGCCTGGCCTCTGCCCCCAGCCTGAGACTCTACACTGAACTCTGGGGCCATCATTTCCCCTCATGGTTGCCCTGTTCACACATCATCTGATTTCATCAGGACAGAGAACGGTGGAAGGAGGTTGAGGCGGCAGGGAAAGTAAGTATCCGTGAGATGACCAACAGCTATTCTGGACTTCATAACAAGGTAAAGCTCTCTGAAGGATGTAGAATAACAGGCACAGTCTTCCTCAACTTGTTGGAGTGGTTCTCGGCTTTCCTGGTCTAACGCAACTCACGGGACAAATGGCTGGTGGTCCTCAATCCTCCCTGCCCTCTGAGTTATTCTCCAGCCTGGCTTGTGCCTGTGTACCAGGTCCTGTGCCTGCTGGTGCCGCTAAAGCCATGCATGTCTCCAGATCTCTGAAACAGCTGCAGGACTCCAGCGGCAAGCTCATAGGAGAAATTTAACAGGGCTTTTCCTGTCTACCTTGCCTGGATTGTTCTAATTTTTATTTGCAGAAACCAGAGAGTAAGGCAGCCCATCCATCAATCAACGCCTGCTGCTCCTCATGCCCCCATGGCAGGTATCAAATGCCTGCCGCGTTTTGGGGCCTAAGGAAGAGCTGCAGCTGCATGTGGAAAGGGCTGAACTCTGAACCATGTGTTCATGCAGTACGTTTGCCAGGTAGCTGCATACTCCAGCGACTGCTCTAGGTACTAAGGATGGATTAGTCACACATCAGGCAAGCCTCTGCCTTTGTAGAGCTGCAAGGTGACCAGTGCAATGAAGGAAGATGGGGAGGTGAGGGAGGTAAGACCTGGGAATGTCGGGGAGGGGGCAAGTACGTGCAGAAGCTGAGCGTGTGAGCTATGAGGACAACACCACAAGAAAGAGTATCCAGGCAGGGGGAGCGGTGAACGCACAGTTTCTGAAGTGCCTTGTGCTTGACATACTCTAGAAAAGCCAGGGAGCTAGTAAGGCCAGGAAGGAGTGTTTTGTCTTATTTTGTTTTTCAACTTATGAATGAATACATGGGAACAGTGCATGCTGGCTGGTTACCATGTAAACTATTCACCTGCTCTTGCTGGTAGGATGGTAACGCTTCCTGAACAGAGGTGTCCAGTCAGCCTGGCTCAGCATGCCCTACCTACACGGGGATGATAAGCCATCACACAGCTTGTGGGTCCGAGCCATGCTGCACAGTTCCACCAGACACAGCAGTCGTGCCTCCAAAGACCTGGGCACGGCCAAACTCCACCTGCAGGAACCACACAGCTGTTATAGCTGACGTCTTGGCTTTCTGTGCTGGGAGGAGCTGTCCGGGTCTTCCGGATTTTGGGGCTGAACACATCTGAGCTGTGACATTTTGCTGTAGTTACTACACCTCTTTGAGTATCTCATTAATTTCTGCAATGGGCATAGTAATAGCTAGTAGCATGTAGAGTTTTGGGGAAGAAAATCAGATCATGTAAGTGATGCTGGCTGAACTGTGTCCCCAAAATTCATTTGTTGATGTTGTTACCCCAACACCTCAGAACTTGACCTTAGTAGGAAAAGTCCTTTAAAGCAGTGAGTAAGGTAAGTGAGACCCTGGACGCTAGCTGAAACCCTAATGCAATAGGACTGTGTCCTTATGAGAAGAGGAGATGAGGACGCAGAGACACAGAGAGGGAGGACCATGTGCAGAGCAGGGAGGAAAGGGGCATCTGCAGGCCAGGGAGCGAGGCTCAGAGGACCCAGGTCTGCCCACCTTGATCTTGAAACTGCAGCCTCCAGAGCTGTGAGAAGACACATTTCTGCCTTTGCCCCTGCCTGTGGTGCTGCCAGAGCAGCCCGAGCTGACCAAGTCAACTGGTGAGGACCCCCAGGAATGCTCGCCTGTGGAATTCAGCCCATGGACTCCAGGGAGGCCCCAACTGCCTGTGGAGGCAGGTTTGGAGTGACCACGGGCTGGATGTCCTCACAGCTCCTCTTCTGTTTTAAAAAATCTGACACTGACGTAGCTTAGAGGCTGATAGGGCCAGAGTCATTTCACTGTTTTGGCTTAAATGTGTGTGTTTGCCCTTTTTTCACCTTGCCCCGAAGCCCCTTGCTGTGTGCCAGCCCATGGGCCGTGTGTCTCTGGGGGCAGGGAGGGAGCTAGAAGTGGATTTGGACAGGTACATGGGGCCCTGCCCTGCCGCCTCACCCCAGTGGCCCTGGGTTGCAGGGTCCTCATGTGTGAGCAGGGCAGTAACAACGCCTTCAAGAGCCCAGCCAGTTCCTGCAGGATTCTAACGTGGTGATGGGGCAGGGGACACTGATGCTCCTCTCCCATCCTTGGCTCGTCCCGAGCTCAGAGCTCAGCTCACAGCCTGTCCTCACTGATCATGAGTCCCTCAAGCGTCAGCACTTCTCGGTCCTCAGCCTGAGCAGCAGCCTGTGCAGGGCAGCTGGGAATGCCAGGGCATAAAAGCCTCAGCTAGCCTCTGTGGTGAGGGTCAGGAGGCAGTTTCTGGTGGGTCAGCTTTTGGGTGTTTCATACCTGTCCTTTCACGACTGTGCTCCAGCTCCCCACAGAGCACCAGTCTCAGGAAGCATCTGCTGTGGCTCCTCTCCCTTCCCCATCTCCCTTCCCCCCACCTCACCTCCCAAGTTAACCACCTGCATCCCGGTCTTTGTCTCAAGGTCTGCTGTGGGATCTCAAACCATAACAAGGAATGAAGCAAAAGCTTCATGAATATCATTGTTGCTAAAACATCATTCATCTCTGTATCTAACTCTCGCTGGTCCCAAGCCTGACTTTGAGTAACCCTATATGTTGCAAACTACAGACATGCTCTTCAGTTGCCTCGGGCTCTGAGCATTTATTGGAAAAACATAAGCACATTTTCTGTTTATCTAGACCAGCACTTCTTAACCTGGAGGGCTCGCTAAAACCCAGCGTTCTCATTCAGTGGACAGACTTTGTTATGAGTTGACTTGTTTCCCCAAAAGGAGATGTTGCAGTCCTAACCCCCAGTGCTGTGCATGTGACCTTATTTGGAAAAAGGGTCTTTGCAGACGTAACCAAGTTCAAAGGCAGGCACACTCAGGATGCACCCTAATCCAGTGTGAATGAGGTCCTCATAAGAAGAGAAAAGAGAGACATAAGTGTAAACACATAATGGGGGCAGATGGCCTTGGGAAGATAGAGATAGAGTTTGAAGTGATGCGGCCACAAGCCCAGGGACACCTGGGTTTCCAGGAGCTGAGAGGAGCAAGGTGATCTCCTTTCCTAGAGACTTCAGAGTGAGCGCAGACCTGCTGACAGCTTGGTCTCAGACTTCGAGTCTCCAGAGCTGTGGTAAGCCGCCCAGTTTGTGGTACTTTGTTATGTCAGCCCTAGGACATTAATCCAGGGGTAGGAAATTTTATTTATTTATTTATTTGTTTGTTTGTTTGTTTGTTTTGAGATGGAACCTTGCTCTGTTGCCCAGGCTGCAGTGCAGTGGCAAGATCTCAGCTCACCGCAACCTCTGCCTCCCAGGTTCAAGCAATTTTCCTGCCTCAGCCTCCCTAGTAACTGGGATTACAGGTGCGTGCCACCATGTGCAGCTAATTTTTGTATTTTTAGTAGAGATGAGGTTTCGCTATGTTGGCCAGGCTGGTCTCAAACTCCTGACCTCAGGTGATCTACCCGCTTCAGGCTCTCAAAGTGCTGGGATTACAGGTGTGAGCCACTGTGCCTGGCCGGAACTTTCATTTCTAACAAAATCCTCTGTGCTGCAGATGCTACCATGGGGAGCTCACTTGGAGGACAGCTGGCCCAAGTCACGCCTTCCCCTCCCAGCCTGGGCCAACACACACATGCACTTGGAGAGGGTCTGAACTCCACACACACAGCTAGCCACCTCTCCAGCTTCCTCTCCCACAGACCCTCCTTCCCATGTGCCTCCTGGGGTGTAAAGGGTCCTGCCACCTCTCTCTTCCATGGATCTGCACACACCCATCACTCTGCCTACATCCCTCCAGCCTGGTCTAGACAGCCTCAACTCCACAACTCACAGCAGATGCAATTTCCTAGAGAACTTCAGAGCAGTTTGGGTCAAGGTTGTTTCAAATAAGTTCCTGGACACTTAAAATTAGCTTCACCTTCTGCTTCTCCCACCCCAGTGTTCAGTGGAAGGTCTTGTTTATTATTGTACAGTCCTGGGGCGGTGGGCAGTGTCCTTGGTTTGAGCAGCATGGAGGACTTCAGCTTCCTCCCATATCCGGCCGAGTCCACCACACAACATACCGTGATTGCTAACAAATGCCTTGGGCGCGTTGCCTGCCCCAGCAAGTCCCTCCAAGTCAGGAAAATGAAGAGCAGAGATTGCTGTTGTTTAATGAACATAACTCAAATTTCCCATGGCCTGCCTGGACCTCAGGAGAGGGTCCAGTCTTTACTCAGCAGGTGGCCACAGAGCCTGAACTGGCTGCATTCTACCATAAGCCACACTAAAGTTCAGTAAAGGAAAAAGCAAGGGGAGACAGCCTGGTTCCCACTGGACGCCAAGGCCAGGGCTGGGAACCACTGCGTCCACCCTTTGGCTTCTCCTATCTGGTGAGTGGTACATTCTAAACCCATTGAAGGTCACAGCAAAAGCCTAGAAGCTTGTGAATTCTCAAGATGCTTTGGGGAAGTAAACACAAAGGAATTCAAGGTCAAGGGCACTGGGAGCCCATTTCCTCTCTCAAGGAGTGGGGCAGATGTTTGCCTGAGAACCTGCCCCAAAGGCCACATGTGGTCTCTAAGGTAGGTCAGTAAAGCACACCAGAGGAAGCCAGAAAAGGGGACTTTCAACCCCAGAGCTGTCCTTGTGTGGCTGAACTCATGCCAGACATGGAACAAAACTGCTGACTTTGTAAGAAAGAGGTCCTCTTGCAACCTCTGGTCCCTGGACGTGCCAAGGTGCTGACCAGAGCTGCAAAACAGGCCAAGTCACCACACTGCTCCAGGTCAGGAGCCCGCATGCAAGTTTCTGGTTACACCTTCTCATTTTCCTTCCAGTTTAGGAATTGTGCTTTTATACAGAGATGTTTTTGGAACCAAAAAGTCATCCACAGTCTACTGCCCAGAGAGGCTCACTGCAGGCAGGTCAACAGGTTTCTGCAAAGTTTTAGATATAGTTAAGGTTACTCTGAAGAGTTTCAAATCTTGGGTTTCTCCCACTTGAATGTTTAAAGATAAACATTGCCTTGTATGTGCACAAACTCATTGCCAACATATTCAATTTATGCATAACACATCATGTGGTTACATGACAGTTCACCTAATCATACTACTATTGTTGAATTGGTACAATACTCTGTTTGTTTCAATAATGGTTTCATGATATTAATGCAGAACACTGATTTTGTAATTAAGATGATTTTCTTAGAATGGACTCTCTTAAGATCAAGGATTTGGAGAAAAACACACAGATTTTCCACCTGTGCACCTATGTGCACACACACCACACACACACACTTACACACACACACATATCTTAGGTTTTAGTTTGGCTTCTGCCACTAACTGGGTGTTTCAACATGATCAGGTCACTTAACATTTCTGGATCTGATTTCTTTGCATCTGTGAAATGAAAGACTGAAGCAACAGTCCTCTGGTTCCCTCCAGCTGGAGCATGGGATGATTGTTGCCAAAAAGATTCACGTGGCTCTTTCCAGGGTAAGCTTGAATAATGAGTGAGTCCATGTTTGCACTCAGGCTTGAGCATGTTTGAGTAGGCTCCTCTAGCGAAACCATTGTTTGTTTGTATCCTTGGTGGAATCCACATATTAATGATTTATAAATCATGATTTTTCAGTTGGAAAATAACACAGCCACTGGCTTCTGTGCCCTGCCATGTGACTTCAGCAGGGTTGACTTCTTCTGTTTATTCCTCACATCAAGTATCAAGACTATGGGTGAGAAAAAGGTAAGTGGCTTTAAAATCACAACTGAAAAGCACACAAACAAACCCCTTAACTCTACCACACTCTGCAATGTAAGAGATCAAACTTAGGCCTGGCCTGATCTCTTATCACCTCCCTTTCCCATAGACTTGGGAGTACCTTCCAGGGATGGCAGGTGTTCAGTTATCCAAAATTCATCAAGCACCTTTCTTTAAACCAGGGAGAGAAACTAATAGTTGAAATCACAAATAATGAACAAGAGCTACAAAGTATGACTGGGCTTTTTGGATGTGGATTTGTCAGTATTAATTTGTGGGAGTCTCAGTGACCAGATGCAGGGCCGGGAGCTCACACTCCTGTAACATTCAGGAGAGGTGGGGGATTTCCATGCTTCTGGGGAAATCTGGCTTATGCCAAATCTGGCATAACTCCTCCAAACTCTGGTCTCTAATCATGTACCACATGTGTCCTGGGACCTTAATATCCAGTCTGGACTTGGCTGTCTTCAGATAGTTCACCTGCAGCCAGTTCTGGGGCTGAAGACCTGGGCTACCTTCCTTCCTGCAGGCCCCATGGCGCCATGAGCTCTCCAAGTTGTTTTGCTTATTATCTCCACGAGGCTGAGTCCCCCTAATAGCCACGAGCTTGCTGGAAATTGATGTAACCCACAAAAGCTTTTCCAAGTGATGGGGTATCACCAGGTCAAGGTGAGAAAAATGTGGTCTTTGGAGATTCAATAAGTTTGCTCCAGGTCAAAGCAGATGATGTGGATGTGGACAATGCCGAGGCTGAGGGTAACTATTAGGTCTTAACACACAGAGTGTTAAAAATCTTTTCAGATCTTGCCGTTTTTACTCTTACAGCATCAGCGAGCTAGAGCTTTAATACCTTAAACAAGTATATTTGAATACTGAGGCTCACAGAGGAAACAAGCTTCTTCCAAGATTTTAAAATTGCTGCCAGCTTTGCAATAACACAGCATTCCCAATTCCTCATCTAGTTGTCTTTCTGAAAGTAGATGTTAAACAAGGAACATTTGAGAAGAGGAAAGCAGCCTCATGCAGGATGAATGCAGCCCTAAGTTACTACAGTGCACAACCCCAAAGGCCAGCTTAGAGCAAAGCACTCAGGCTGGGCCATGCAGCCCTGTTGCTCACACGGCAGGTCCTTCTGTGCGTGAAACTCTAAAGAGGCTCTTGGTCTGTGAAACATGAGTTTTTCTAGTTTCTCTCATGGGTTTTGCCAGCACCTCCCAGCACAGCCTCTGTTCGATTGTTTGTGTGGTCAGCAGCGCTCTATAGACAGCAGAACTGCAGGGCACCCAGCAAGATGAAGCTGGCTCTGCAGAGAAACTGAGAGACAGGAGCCGAGTATGGTATAAACAACAGCTGACAGGCAAGGCTGACACAATATCCTGGCTCTTGATTCTCATAGAATAAACAATTTGACAAACTTCCTGAAATCCCTACCCTGCACCACACCAGCAGAAGAAAACACTGGACTTCCATATTAGGCATGGACCGTAGCTGGTCGGTTGAACTGAAGTCCTTCTCCATTCTATCTGCACGGGTAGAACTAGTGATTGCCCAGCATCCCTGACACTAACGTTTGGAAGTTTATCGTTCTACACTTGGGCATTGTAACTCAGCACCAGGGTCAAACAGGGTTAACCCTGACTTCTTTTCATGCTACCCCTTCTCTGCCCAGATTTCCAGAGCTGGAGGCCTTACACCTGGTGGTGTACGGGAGCCGGCCTGGGCTGATGGGCTGACTTAGGCTTGTTTGCAAAAGCTGATGGTGAAATTTCCAGGAATCTCACCAGCTGGTTCTTAAACACACTCATTATTAAAAATAAACTTTGTAAACCTACAGGTAAGTAAATTATATTTTTTTAAAATAATAAATATTAAAACCTTCTTCATGCCTGATGATTTTTACTGCAACCTGAGCTCTGAAAGTTATCTGCATGTGTGGAGCCTGCTGTTCGGCGGTGGGCTGCTCACACCTCCTCCCTGCTCCCTGCATGTGTGGAGCCTGCTGTTCGGCGGTGGGCTGCTCACACCTCCTCCCTGCTCCATGCCCCACAACATCATGTGGAGGCTGAAGCTGACCCTGGTGGAGGTATTCATACCACGGAAGAGGCAAATGAAAAAAACGGGTTATTTTCTTTTCCTGAAAAGCTGTAGTTAATGATTTGCTGGGCCCACTGCTCACAGTTCATTGCTATGCCTTCTAGCAACCAGCACAGGGCTGGGTGCATGGAGGCCAGATATTCCCCAGATATTCTTTTCCAGAGAAGCTCCTTGGAGTTTCTCTGAAATTTCTTAATGTGGAAGAACTTGCTGAGCATCTTTGAGGGCAATGCTGGCTGAGACACTTGGAGACCCACCTCCAGCAGAATGGTGACCACATTGGCTCTTTCCCCAGTCCCCAACTGCTTGCCCCACATTGCTGGACCTTCTGCTCCCGAGGTCACGGCACAGGCGGGGTAGGGAAGTCATAGAGCCTAGAGTTCAAATCTAACCTTGAGCACAGCCTTGGCACAAAAACTTGCTCTGTACATACCCCAGTCTATTTGTCTGTAAATTGAGATGATCACAGGACCCTCTTCCCAGCGTTGTTATAAAGTTCAGGAAGCAGGAAAAGTCAAAAACCAAATACGTCGTTCCTTCCTGGTCCTACTCTTACCCTGGCGTGGAGCCCTGGCTCCCCTCACAAGTATTTCCTCACCAACCTGAGCCAGCCTCACCTGGCTTGCAGGGGTGTGACAGGTCGTGCTGGAGCTGAATGGGTCCAGGGTCTGTACACACTGCAGGGGCTTCAGGGTTGAGCAGGAGACAAGGGTCAACTGCAGGACAGAATGGGTCCCTGAATCTGGTATCCATAGTGGACTTCAGCAGGCCTGGACGATATCACAGCTAAAAGTCATGGTCTGATCAGAAAACTGGAGGAGCAAAGTGTCAATCAGATGGTCCCACGGGCACTCCTGATGCCGGTTCCAGGCTGGCAGGGCCACCTCCCGGGGGATCTGGAGCAAATCAGCATAGAGACCCTCTGTGTCAGTCAGAACTCTCAGTGTTAACCAGCACTTCCTCTTTCTTTATTCTTTCTCCACCCTCCACCCTCCTCCCCAGGACCCTGACCTCACCTCACAGCCGCCAACTCCCTCGGCCCACTCTTGTCTCTGGTAGTTTCTGTTCATCGAGGAGTGACAAGTCACCAGGCATGGGAATCAGCACTGAGCGCATAAACCAAAGAAAACAGGAAAATTCAAAAACACCTTTTCACTTCAACAAAGTCTCCCTTTATGCTGAACTGAGATTTTGTGGAGGTGCACTGTTACTCTGCAGGCCATTATATAAAAGTCACAACAATTAAGTGAGCCACAAAGAGAAGAGAATCCTGTGCACAATCATTACTTGATTCTACACCAAAACCATGACTCAGTGACTCCTCTCTCCATGTAATAAATTTCTGGTGCAGTTGGTCACTTAAGATTTCTCAAAGCAAGTTTGATTTCTCTACTAATTTCTGTTTAACAAGTTTTGGGGGAAGAGAGGGTTAGTGGCTAAACTCTAGTTCTATAGGACAGTGCCTTTGCCATTTTTTCCCTTGCAATTTAAAGCTTTTATCATGGACATTTTCGAACACATAGAAATCCAGGGAATAATACAATAATGATTAATACATAATGAGCTTCCTGCGCCCATCATCCAGACTCAGTAAGTTTGATGCACAGTCAATCTCATGGCATCTGCACCCCACCATTCCCCCACCAACTGTTTGAAAACAAATCCTAGACAAGATAATAGTTCATCTGCAAATGTTTCAGAAAATATCTGTGGAAGATATAAAAACATTTTAAAATGCATCGTCCAACAGCATTAACATACCTAAACATTGAGAATTATCATTAAATATCCAATGAGTGTTCATGTTATCCTAATTTTTCTGTGGTCAATTTCAATAATTTGTTTGAATTGAAATTCAAAGAAGGTGAAAAGTTGGAATTATTGACAAGTCTCTTAAGCCTGCTTTCATCTGTAGGTTCCTCTCCCTCCCTGACCTCATCCCCAAGCTAAAGACGCCAGTCATTTGTCCTGGGAGCTTCCCACAGCCTGGATTTTACCAATTGCATCTCTATGGTATTTTTCACTATATACTCCTATCCCCCATCTTGACTGCAAATTGGCAGTACAATCTGGAAGTTTGATCAGCTTTAGGTGCAGGTTTATTTATTTGTTGATTTATTTGTGATGCTGCTTTGTAGGTGGTGCTGGGTACTTCTCTCAGGAGGCGTATAATGTACAGTTGTCTCTTTCTTTTACATTAGCAGCCATTGATGATCATTGCCATTACTTGATCAAGGGAAGTAAAATAGTGATATTATAATTCTATTATTACTGTCTCACTTACTAGTTAGAAGGTTTTCATAGTAAGAAAATTGGCTTCATCAACTGTTTTGTTGCCCTAAGGTACAACTCACAGAGAAAAGGTAGATAAATGCTTGATTCTGTCCTTCTATCCACCATTTTTTTTTAAAAAAATGATGATTCTTTAGAATTCTCCAAAGGTGGAAGTATGAGTTATTAGTTACCTATTGCTAGATAACAAATTACTCCAAACTTAGCAACGTATGACAATACACTTTTGATCTCACAGTTTCTGTGGGTCAGGAGCCTGAACATGGCTCAACTGAGTCCTCTGCTTGGGGCCTGACAGACTGCAGTTGATGTGTTTACAGGGGCTGTAGTCTCATCTGAAGTTGGCCTGGGGAAGAACCTACTTCCAGCTTACTCAGGGTGTTGGCAACGTTCCCCTCCTCGGGGCACACAGACTGAAGGCCTGGCTCTGGGAGGTGGGAACTCTGGGCCATCCTGGAGTCTGCCCACCACAGTGGCTAATAATGATTTGTTTGATTTTAGTATTATTATAAGCATAGCAAATTTAAACTTTTTTTGATGTGTTTCATTCCTTAATCCTTGGATATCCAGTGTAACCTTCTTTTTTTTCACTTTACTTCAAAAATACAGATTTTTGGCTGGGTATGATGATTCACACATGTAATCCCAGTTCTTTGGCCAAGAAGGAAGGCTCACTTGAGGTCAGGAATTTGAGACCAGTCTGGACAGCATCAAGACATGAGACCCCATCTCTATACACTCACACGCACAGAAAAAAATAGCTGGGCACGGTGGTTTGTGCCTGTAATCTCAGCTACTCAGGAGGCTGAGGAGGAAGGACTGCTTGAGCCTTCCACTACAGATGAGCCCAGGAGTTTCAGTTATAAAAACCTGTGACTGAACCACTGTAGTCCAGCCTGGGCAAGACTCTGGGACCCAGAAAGAGACCTGGTCTCTTAAAAACTCACATGTATACACACACATGTGATACATATATATATACACACACGTATATATACATGTATATATATATACACACACACATATATATACACATGTGTGTGTATACATGTGTATATATATGTGTGTGTGTATATATATATACATGTATATATACGTGTGTGTATATATATATGTCCCCAAATTTGCTTCCATCACCTCCTGTGGAGGCTGCATGAACGATGGACCTGCCACTGTCTCAGCACATCCTCAGCACAGTTCACCGCTCGCTTCTATCAGAATCACCTGGGACGCTAATTAGAAGGTGAAGTTTCCCAGCCTCAGCCCCGAGGTCCCGCTTGTGGAGGACTGGGTGGAAGGTTAAGCATCTGCCTCCTTGAGGAAGCACCCAGTCACCCTTACCCACACTCTTATTTGAGATCCTCTGACATAATGTGGTTATCCTCCAGTATGAACATTCCTGACATGCGAGGCATGATGCTGCCAAATCAATGTGACCTGTCTTGTTAGTTTTGTAACTTTAGTTCAACCAAAATGATGCAATCTTAGCTAGACCTACTAGAGTAATCATCTCACCAATTTCTCTTGTAGAGAGGAAACTAACTCGTGTGAGGCACAATTGGCTTACTAAGAAACACCCTGGAGAGACACAGGTCACCTGTCACCACTGGATTTCTCACACATGAGAGAAGACCTGATGTAAGCAGAGGACCACATGCTGATTTTTGTTAAGTACCTAGGCCGGACTCCACCACCAGAGACAATTGTTCAGTAAAGGGCAATCATTTTGAAAGAGGGCATGACAAAGCTGGATCGAGCCACCCAGCAGAGAGGAGCCACTGCTGCCATAAAGAATTATGAGGCCGGGCGCGGTGGCTCAAGCCTGTAATCCCAGCACTTTGGCAGGCCGAGATGGGCGGATCACGAGGTCCGGAGATCGAGACCATCCTGGCTAACACAGTGAAACCCCGTCTCTACTAAAAAAAATACAAAAAAAAAAACTAGCCGGGCGAGGTGGCGGGCGCCTGTAGTCCCAGCTACTTGGGAGGCTGAGGCAGGAGAATGGTGTAAACCCGGGAGGCGGAGCTTGCAGTGAGCTGAGATCCGGCCACTGCACTCCAGCCTGGGCAACAGAGCCAGACTCCGTCTCAAAAAAAAAAAAAAAAAAAAAGGATTATGAACTCTGAGAACCTCCGGATACAGAGGTGTGCCGCTACTGATGAGCTCAAGTGATTCCTTTGAAAACAGCACAGGAAGTCTCATCATTTTAGCTCTGACTGCATCATCACAGAGCCTTTGAGACCATGTGCACGTCAAGTAACAGACATCAAAAGGTAGCTTCAGCTGATCTGGGCAGGGAAGCAATTTCTCCATTGCCTCTCAAAGAGCCACTCTTCTTATTCACAGAAGTAGTTTGAGAACTGTCTCAGAAAGCTCTAAGTCATGCAACAAGCCAAGGGGACTTCCAAGGCTTGGGACATAAGCTTTGTCCCATTCCTCTTGTCCCTCATCTCACCTGCTTGCTACAAAGCTCATAATGCTGTGACTCACATTTCTCCCCCTCCATGTGCGGAGTGAATGAGTAAGTGGAGAGAACCGACTGGAGTATACTGGGTACCTGCAGTGTTGCGCTCCTTCCCTGGGCAGGAAGTACTGAGGCACGTGGGGTCTTCATCTAGAGCTCAGGGCCCCCCTGCCTGGGCCGAGCTTGGTGGTTAGTGCACTGGTTTCTGAAACTCCCTGACTCTTTTCTGTGTTTCCTTTACCTAATATTGGTACGTTCCTCAAGCCCCTTTCCCAGTCTAGCCATAATATGGTTGGGGCCTGAAGCAAGAGGACAACGAAAGGCCCATATTTAAGTATTTGGAACTCTTAAGTAAAGCTAAGAAACTGTTAAATAAAATATGGGTTGTCTTGCTAGGTATCAATCACCTTTATAATGACCCAGGAGCCCAGGTTCAAATTTAGAAATCTCAGGCCTCTTCCTGTTTCCCTCAGGACACAGGCCCTTGGCCCATAGCCCCTCTCCCTCCTTCTCCCACCGGCTCTGTCCTGCTCTTCCCCCCAGCTGTAGAAGTCTTGTGTGTACGTGTGTGACAATTCGCCTCCCAGTATGTGCAGATCCTGTCCACAAACACTCACAGGCAGCCAATGATGCCATCCTGGATCAGGGCACATGCAAAAGGTAGCTCCACCAGTGGGAGGATGGACCAGCCAGGGAAGGGCTGACCAGCCTTGGAAGTACCTGATTGAGAAGAAACTTATGGATGGCACGTACGTGGAGCATGGACTAGAAGTGGGGAGTACAGGCTCTGGGTGAACACAACCCCCCTCCTAGACTCCTAGCTTTTTTGGAAGACAGGAAGCCAAAGCAGAAACCCTAATTTGGGAAGTTCAGCCCATGGGGGTGTAATGATGGTGCTGTCTTCACTCGTCGACTGCAACTCTCAGAACATTAACTGGGAAACTGATTTCTACCAGACTAGTCACCACTAGACTTCACCAATGTTGTCAGCCTTGTGAATGAGAACAGAACGTTCCATCAAAGCAGGGGCGTCCATGGCGAGGGTGGGTCCAATGTAGTCACTAGGGTCCTTATAAGTGAGAAAGAGTGGTAGAAGGGCCAGAGCCAGAATGATGCAGCCTGAGAAACACTCAAACATCTATTGCTAGCTTTGAAGACAGCAAGAGACCACAAGCCTAGGAATGCAGGAAGCCTCTAGAGGCTGGCAAAGGCAAGGAAACAGATTCTTCCCCAGAGCCTTTGGAAGAAACGCAGCCTGCTGACAACTTGATTTTAACCTCCTGAGACTGGCTTCAGACTTTTGATTTTCAAAACTGTAAGATAACACATGGGTGTAGCTTTAAGCCACTAAGTCGGTGCCACTGTATTACTGCAACTGTAGGATACTCATAGAAGGCTCTATCTTTTATTTATTTATTTTTTTGAGACAGGGTCTTGGTCCGTCACCCAGGCTGGAGTGCAGTGGCATGATCGTCGCTCACTGTACCCTTGACCTCCCAGGCTCAATTTATCCTCCCACTTCAGCCTCCCAAGTAACTGGAAATACAGGTGTGCACCAGGACCCCTGGCTAGTGTGTGTGTGTGTGTGTGTGTGTGTGAGCGAGAGAGAGAGAGCGAGATAGAGAGAGAGAGAGAGAGAGAGTTTCACCATGTTATCCAGTGTGGTCTTGAACTCCTGTACCCAAGTGATTCTCTTGCCTCAGTCTCCCAAAGTGCTGGGATTACAGGTGTGAGACACCATGCCTGGCTGAGGTCTTTCTTTTTAAAGATGGGAGAATGGCAGTATCTGTGTCCAGTTCTCTTCCTTAAAGCCGACCAAAAACAAGAAGAGTAAAAACCAGAAAACTCCATTTTCAAAGAAACTAAAGCACACAGAACACCAATACACGATATTGGAGATTCAATCACCAGGTATCAAATTCAGGGAAAAGCAATGTATGTGTGTGCGTGTGTTGTCTGAATGGGAATGAGAAAGAAGAGGTAAGCAAAACAAAAACCCACATTTTTTTCTATAATAAAGTACCGTGTCTACAATTAAAATAGCATGATTATTATCCAAGTTGCTATCATTTGCATGTCCCCTCCAAAACTCATGTTAGAATTTGATTGCCCCGTAACAGTGTGGAGAGGAAGGACCTTTGGAAGGTGATTAGGTCTTAATTATGAATAGATTAATGCTGTTGTTGCAGGAGGGGGTTAGTTATCTGCATGGTGGGCTCTCAATACGAGGAATGAGTGGGGCTTGATTTCCTCTCTGTTCAGTGTGCACTTCCTCACCATGTGATGCCACCAGCCATGATGTGACATAGCAAGAAGGCTTCTTGATCTTGAACCCCCCAGCCTCCAAAACTGTGAGTCACACTTCCATTGCTTATAAATTACTCTGTCTGTGGTATTCTGTGATAGCAGCAGAAAACAGACTAAGACACGACTTATCTTACATATGAATATATATATAGATGTGTATATACAGAGAGAGACACAAAGATACACATATAGGTGTGTAAATGGATTACAAAAGGGAAGTCATCAAATTATTAATAATTTTACCTCACAGTGATCAGATTTGGGACAATTTTTATTTTATTCCTTTTCTATGTTGCTTACATTTTTTATACTAAAAATCTCATAATGCTATTTTGTCGCAGGGGAAGAAAAGGGGAAGCACAAAATACAGAAGTAGAACTAAGAATGAACACCTCACAATGGGAGTAAAGGAAAATAAAAATAATTCTGAGGGAGTATTTTGGTTAAAATAGCAATAAATAATCCAAATAAAGAAATAATAACCCACTGAAGAGGAGCTATTCTGGAGATGCAAACACAGCCACATTAGGAAACCAGTTGCTATTTACATAACTGTCCAGATGTCTGACGTTAGTGGGGATTCCTGGAGACACAGCTGGATATGGGGATCTTCAGGCAAAGGATGCATAAGGAGAAGCTGTCAGGGAAAAGGGGCTGCAGAGAAAGAGAGGGGTGACTGGGAGGCTCCCTTGGGGTCTGCTCTGGCTGATCCACAGGGAGCTGGGAGCAAGGCTCACTCCACTGTCTGCTCCACCTGGAGCCAGGGAACTGGTTTGTGACCCTTACACCCATTGTGACTTGGACTGTGCCCACCTCCCAGAGATCCCTGGGCCACAGAGTCCCTGTGGGGTTGGGACAGTTCTTTGGAGGGGGCAGCTGTGAGCCACTAGCAGCCCACATTTGGCATCTGGTGGAGCGGGGTTCCCCACCAAAAAGGCTCAGGAGTGGAGGCCCCAACTAAGTGGATGGTGCCTACTGAGTTAAAGAAGAAAAGGAAATACAACCATTTTTTATAGAGGTCAGCAAGGCATTAGATAAAAATTAACACATTTCTGATTTTAAAGATCAATTGAACAGGGAACAAGTATTTGCTTTCCCAACTATTTGGGATTAAAAATCATGATTAAAGATAAAATGCAAAGGACATTCCCATAAAAGCCTTGAACCAGGATGCCAACAAATGGCACATTATGTGACATATTCTTGAAGGGCTACTTGTTGCACTTAACTGGAGGGAAAATACTGAGTTTTTAAATCTAAGAGAAGACGAGTAATTATCATGTTTTGCAGATGGAATGTATTATATATGAAAGAACAAAGAATCAACTGAAAAGATACCAGAAATATGAGCAGTTCAATTAGCTACCTGGATACTAATTTAATTTGCAAAAATCCACAACTTTTCTCTATAAAATCTGAGACTGGTAAGAAAACACAGTGAAAAAATATTCCATTTATGACAGCAATTTTTAAAAATATAAGAACCCCAAAGAATAAACAAAGTGCATGTTCCTTGTGACAAAAATTTTAAACTACAAAAGAGAGGGGGGAATAATACTATGACTACATGGAAAGACATTCTCTGTTCTGGTATTAAAAACACAACATAGTAAAACTTGAAACTTTTCTCACATTAATCTTTATGTTTATAGTAATCCAAATAAATAAATAAATAAATGTTTATAGTAATCCAAATAAATAAATA
>NC_045453.1:39057106-39057699 GCF_002776525.5 Piliocolobus tephrosceles
AAATAAATAAATAAATAAATGTTTATAGTAATCCAAATAAATAAATACAAATAAAAAGATAGCTTGTTTTCAAGTAGCTAAGCTGATATTTTTCTGTGAGAAGTTTTTATGGGAAGTACTTACCAAAAAGAAAAACTGAGTTGCAATGGTGCCCGGAAAATTCAGGTAAACAGGAGATTCGGATACATAAAACTCAGACGTGCAAAACATTGTAACTTCCAGAAGTTTAAATAATTTGGTTTTTTGATGTATGAATAGGCAGGCCAGTGAAAGGAATCAGGGACAGAAATTGACCCAAATAATATCAGAATTTAATTTATAATAAAGATGGCATTTAAAATCAATAGAACAGAAAGAAGTTAGGCAACTAGATAACCATCTGGAATAAAATTAAACTGAGTCTCTATCTCCCTCTGTCCATCAAAGTATATTCCAAATTTAACAAAAAATAAGTAAAAAGTTATACTGTTAAACTACTGACTGAAACAGGGATGTCTTTTTGGTTTTTTGTTTGTTTGTTTGTATTTAAATAAGAGTGGAAAAGAAAAGAAGAAGAAGAAGAAGAAGAAGAAGAAGAAGAAGAAGAAGAAGAA
>NC_045453.1:39057709-39072121 GCF_002776525.5 Piliocolobus tephrosceles
GAAGAAGAAGAAGAAGAAGGAGAAGAAGAAGAAGAACAGCAACAACAACAACAACAGAAAAGAAAAGAAAAACACAAATTCAGAAAGAGATGTGGGTAATAAATTTAATTGGGGAAAATAAGAATTTTCTACAAATAAAAAAATTATAAATGAAGTCAAAAGACAAACAGAAAAAAAATTCACACTCACACACACATACACCTCACAGAGGGCTGACTTTATAAATGCATTTTACGTTTGTGTAAGAAACACCAACATCTCAATAGAAAATAGGCAGCCAGCCCCGCCCCCCGCCCCCGCCCCGCCATCCCCAGCAAAGTAGTCCCCAGGGGCTGGTGAAGGAGTGTAGACGACAGCACCATGGAATGCTCACTTCCTAACCCGGGCCAGCTCTAGATCGGCTGATAAGGGACAAATCCGCAAGACATTTTCTAAGTGAGAAAGCATGGCCCGACAGGACCGCACACAGACGGCTGTGCTGGTGTTTGAGGAGGCACCCGCAGCGGTGCCCTAGAACATCTCCCGCGGGAGCAGCCTCTAAGGGGAAGCCTGGAGCGGAGGAGGGGCTCATCTCACTGTGTCCTTCTCTACGCTGCTCCCAGCTCACGTCACATACAGATAAGGTCCAATTTTTAAAATTAGGTAACTTTTCAAAAAATGTGGGAGCAACAGGGTTCTGCACAGTAAGAGTGTGAGCTGGCTCGGGGGTGGTGGAGGCCGGGGGCACCGGGAGGCCCTCAGATAGGTCAGAAGTCCTAGGGGAGGTGGCCCTGGAATGGCCCTGCCGCGCTCTTTGTCCTCTGAGCCACGCTGGAGTGAGCTCACAGGAAACCAAGTCACCGGTTCCTCTAAGAGGAGCTGGGCAAGGGGGAGGGGTGGTGTTTCTAGAAAATCCTTCAGCATCTGCATTCTCGCTGATGTGAGGGCAGATCACAGGGCATGCAAGTGGCTCCAGGTCAGAAAACCTGGCGGGAACAGGGCAGGGGGCAGCCGCGTCCGAGCTTGGAGGTTCAATGGCTGCAGGACACTGGGGCACCATCCCCTTACCTCTTGGGATAAGGCCTGGCAATGTACATGCCTGGGTCCATCCCCACCTCCCATCCCCCACGTCCCTACCTCTGCTGCCTGCCCCACCCCCGCCACAACCAGGCCTCCCAAACGCCGTTGTTGAACCGGCTTTGCATCTGAATGAAAAAAAAGTAGTTGAATTTACCAGATTCTGTCCCCAGTTCTATTTTGAAGGCAGGACTTGGTTCCATATCTGTCAGTGTTGACTCTTATTCTGAATAAGGTGGGTGTCTAGGTTCACCTTGTCCCAGACAAACAGCTACACAATCCTCTAAAACCCCATTAAGTTACCTGAGGCTCCCTGCTACGCCATCCTTCCCCTCCTTCCCTGAGGGAGACCCTCAGTTGCCACTCTTGCATGCCAGATTCTGGCTACATTTTCTGTCATTACATCAATCAAACTTCGTTTTGGAGTTTTTAACTTGTCTGTGAGCTCCTTGAAGGCAATGCTGTCTATTTTATCCCAAACCTGGTACCTAGCCAGGTCTTCAGGCTGCCTGTAAGTGGTTTGGAGGGAATTGCATGCGGAGGACCTCTAAGGATTCGTAAAGACATCATGACTCAGACATACAATGATGAAGGCAGCAAAATGTGCCCAGTTACCTCTCCTCTGCCTTCTGCTGGGATGAAAGTCCCCTGGTGTGTGTGTGTCAGGGAGTCGATAACAACTTTGCGGAGGCCCCTCTGGGAACTCCCCTGGCTAAGGACAGTGGGGTGACAGTGATGCCGGCAAAGCAACCTGCCTGGAAGGAAGCATTTCAGAAAACTCAGATGGATCACAGGGAGTGGTGGGCCCTTCCCTGTCTCCCTCAAATCACGCACAACAAAATCCAGAAGCCATCTACATCTCATCAATAGCAGAATGGATTTGCAAAACCGTGGCATATTCACAAAGTGGAATACTCAGTAGTGAGACGAACAACCTGCAGCCACACACAATGCGGATGAATTGCACAAAGACACCAGATACAAAGAGCACACACCGTGTGATGCATGGATGCTCAGTAGCCCAACGTGACCATTGCTGCTGTCAGAGCGGGGGGCGTGGAGCCTGGGGGAACGACCTGGGGGTCTAGGGAGCAGAGATTCTTCTGCTTCTTGATCTAGGAGCTGTTTATGTGATGGGTTCAGTTGGTGAAGATTCCCTGGGCTGCTAGGCATGACATATGTGAGGTAACCAGGCACAGAGGAAGTCACCTAGCCCACCTTCACAGAAAGCATCTGCACACATTCCCTCTCCTATCTGCCATGGAAAAATTCTCCAAAGACTCTTCTGAGTGGGAACTGGCATCATTTATAGGAAAAAAAGAAAAAAAAAAAGCTGATGTCATATCTTTTCTTGTTATTTTAGCTTGCCTTTCATTATTTTTTGTTCTTTTAAATGAGCTCCCCCACTTTTTTTTAAACTTCCTTCCTGGCATTTGAGTCATTTCCCAATGTCTTTGTGTGCTTTAGAGAAGGAACTTGGTAGCCAACATGGTCTGTGAGTTCTACAGTTGGTTTCTCCAGGAGTCTTCTATCCAGATGCCGGCAAGAGCTGGGCAGAAGGTTTTGAAGAAATAAGGCATGAGAACAATGGCTAGATTTTGCCTTAAGGCAAGACTGTGAAAGATCACCTTTACTAAAACACCTAAGGCAGATAAAGATCCCATTGTCTAGTGATGAGAGCTCACTGTCACACAACCCAGAGAAGGCGCTTTCAATCAGCCCCTAATTTTCCGGCAACATGGGACAGGAGTGAGTGCTCTGTTAGGGCCAGAGCTAGGCCAGCCCTGGGTTTCTTGCTCCATGAAGTGTTTTCCTTTCCTGGTGCACAGTCTTGAGCATTGACCTGGGCAGATTCAGGGTGAACTAACATACTCTTAGCTGGCATGATGGGGAGGAAGACCAGATACCTTCACCCTTGACATCAATACTGAGGACTAAAACATCTCACCCCATTTTTAACTTATTCCCATCTGGCTCTAAAGACCCCTGACAGGGCCTGTGTGGGTGTCCAAGCTGGTCTTCAGCACCCTTCCCAGAACCCCAGGCCCTTATCTGACCCTCAGCTGCCCCGTGCTTCTCTTCCGTTACAGAGGTCCACCTCTGAACCTGCTGAGAGGTAGCCACGCACCCTCAGTGGTGGCTGGGGCTGACAAGCCCTGCAAACCACAGAAACATCATATAAGATAATGGGAGGGATGAGCAAACCGCAGCATGTGGACCAAACCAGCCTGTGACCTGTTTCTGTAAAGAAGGTCTTATTGGAACACAGCCATGCCCATTGCTGTACATATTGTCTATGGTTGCTTTTAAGCCTCAAATATGGACTTAAATAGTTGCAGCAGAGCCCAGTGGCCTGCCAAGCTGAGAATATTTACTGTATAGCCCGTTACAGGAAGTGCTGGAGATCCCTGATGTTATGATGATTATGTTGCTCCTTTGCCTCTGTAGTGTGTTACATTTTAACAGAACTTTCTGGAGACAGTGTCTGCAGAGGACTGGCTGTTGTGTTGACAGTTCCAGCATCTTCTTAGGATGGTGGAGGCTGTGGTGCCCACTGCACCGTCAAAGCCCTGCTTGATGGCTTCCTGCACCTCCTTGGCACAAAGCTGGTCCCCACCCCTCCCAGGGCCTGCAGCTCTGGCCCCACTGAAGACCTCAGCCTTGTGGGGCTGGGCGATGAGCACTGGTTTTTGGTTCATGAGACCCATGAGGATGCTGGTGGCCTTTAGGATGGGTGTGACTTCCCTACAGCAAACAGGTGACAAAGCCACTTGCATCTAGTTCTTATGCAATGTATAAATAAACTTCTGCCCTGAGAATCTCTCCTGCTTTTTTTAAAAAAATAAATACTTGCAGATTCACATACAACTTATGAGAAATAATACAGAAAGATCCCATGTGTCCTTTACCCAGTTTTTCCCATGATAGTACCTTGTAAAGTTGTGGTAAAGTTGTGGAACACTATCACCACTAGGAGACTGACCCTGACGCAGGGGCACAGCACATATCTGTCACCATGAAGATGCCTCCTGCTGCCCTCTTTTAACCACACTCACTTGCCCCCTGACTCCACCTCACCTTAACCCCTGACAACCATTAGTCTGTTCTCCATTGATAGAACTTTATCATTTCAAGATTATTGCATAAATGGAAGCATACAACATGAATCTTTGGGTATGGCTGCTCCACTCAGCATAATTCGCTGGAGATGCATCCAGGTAGATGTGTGGATCAACCTATTACTTTGTATTACTGAGTAGTAATTCAGGGTATGGATGAGCCACTTTCAACCATTTACCCGTGGAAGGATAATTGGGTTGCTTCTAGGTTTTGGCTATTGTGAATAAGGCTGTCATAGACACTCATGCACAGATGTTTGCATGAACATGGAATTAATACAGCAAAGCCTGGCCAAGAGAAGGCAAAGGACTTTGGCTGTAGATTCCCTTTTCTGGTGGACTCTATTGCTGGAGGCGCATCAGGTCAAAAAGGAACATAAGCACCTTCAGTGGATGCTCCTCCTCGTGTCCCTACTCTTTCTTCTCCAGGTCTAGGTTAGGGTCCTAGCTCCTCCATCACTCCTGGCTCCCCCATCACTCCTGGCTCCTCCCCCATCACTCCTGGCTCCCCCATCACTCCCAGGTCCTCCCTCATCACTCCTGGCTCCCCCATCACTCCTGGCTCCCCCATCACCCATCACTCCTGGCTCCCCCATCACTCCTGTTTCCCCCGTCAGTCCTGGCTCCTCCCCCATCACTCCTGGCTCCTCGCTCATCACTCCTGGCTCCTCCCTCATCATTCCTGGCTCCCTTATCACTCCTGGCTCATCCCCCATCACTCCTGGCTCCCACATCACTCCTGGGTCCTCTCTCATCACTCCTGACTCCTCCCCCATCACTCCTGGCTCCTCCTTCACTCATGGCTCCTTCAACACTCCTTGCTTCTTCAACATCAGTCTTCCAGGTGTGACCTTGGCAAGGCATGAGTTTGCCTAATGGCTGAGAAAACTGCTGCTACTCATCTCACATGGAATTGTGGAAGGACCTGTCTTGCAGGTTGGTAAGAGGATTAAGGGTACAGGGTAAGGGAAAGCGTTTAGAACTCCTAGTTCCCATACATGCCCATACAAGGATGCTTTACTCAGAATGCCCTGGGCTCAGCCCAAGGCCCAGTACTCCACAGTACACAGAGATCCAGGGAGATGCAAGCTGACCGGAGAGCAGCCTCCGTGAAAGATGCAGCTCTGCTCATCCCTGAGGGCAGTTCCACTCAGCACATATGTGTTGATTCATCAGAAAGCGCCAGGCCCTGTTATTGCTGAGCAGACAATAAGGTGCACGAGACGCAACCCCTGGCTTCAAGAAGCTCGAGGTGTAGTTAAATGATCTAAAGAAGAAATATCCTTTAGGGTGCAGTTATTTAATAACTCTTATCTCTTTTGCACAGAAGTCTGGGCAGAGGTTCAAGGGCCATTTGGGCCTCCCTGAAGTGCCTGTAGTGCCTGTGCTGTTTCTGTCCTATTCTGGGGATCTGGTGTGCACGGCACAGTGTACAGGCAGAGCTGAGGCTTGTTCTCCCTGCACAAGGGGGGTAGTGAAGCATTGGCTGTACGTGACAGAGAAGCTGCAGTTTCCAGATCCTCAGGCATGCTGACCACACACTGACACTTGGGGAAATAAAGCTAGTTAGAACATCTGGGACTCTTCAATTGGCCTTGGGGAAAGGAACAAGGAACAGTGAAGATTCCCGCTGTTACATCAATGTTCATGCTAGCAAGCTCTCCACTTCTCACTTCTCAACATCAGTGTTTCTCAGAGCTAGTGTAAGAATCACCCGTGTGTGTGTGTGTGTGCGCATGCACGCACAAAAGCACCCCCAGCCCAGGCCTCACCCACAGCAAGTCTGATATACTTGGTCCAGAATGGGGCTTGGTACTATGGTTTGTCCCCCACCCCAGGTGACTCCCATGTATGGCTGGGATCAAGTAGTTACTGATCACTTGCTCCCTATAGCGGGCACTAGGGAGTCAGCAATAGACAAGAGAGATGAGTTTCCAGCTGTGACTCTCTCAGTTTACTGCCAGGAGATCAATTTCACATTTACAAAGTTACCAGTATGCTCAGTTCTGGGAGGAAGAGGAGCAAGGTTGAGGGGTTTACAGCGAGAGCACATAACCAGGAAACTGGATCTACAGTGGAGAGATGGGCAAAGCTCTCCAAGGCCTAATGCAGTTAAAAGAGTTCATAGTCACCTAGTCTACATGCATGTTCACACTCGTGTGTGTGTGTGTGTGTGTGTTGGCCTTGTGGAAGGACTGGGTAGCCCACAGAACTGTGGCTGGGGAATGTGGACATGAAAATAGGAAGGACTGGCCGGCCATGGTGGCTCACGCCTGTAATCCCAGCACTTTGGAAGGCTGAGGTCGGCGATCACAAGGTCAAGACATCAAGACCATCCTGGCCAACATGGTGAAACCTCGTCTCTACTAAAAATACAAAAATTAGCTGGGCTTGGTGGCATGTGCTTGTAGTCCCAGCTACTCGAGAGGCTGAGGCAGAATTGCTTGAACTTGGGAGGTGGAGGTTGCAGTGAACTGAGTTCGCGTCATTGCACTCCGACCTGGCGACAGAGTGGGACTCCGCCTCAAAAACAGAAAAAAAAAAAAGAAAATAGGAAGGATCAAAGTCTCAGGCCTAACAGGGCCGTGTTAGAAATCTGATTTTTGGTCTGGCTCAGTGGCTCATGCCTGTAATCCCAGCATTTTGGGAGGCTGAGGCGGACAGATCATTTGAGGTCAGGAGTTTGAGACCAGCCTGATCAATATGGTGAAACGCCATCTCTACTAAAAACAGAAAAAATTAGCCAGTCGTGGTAGTCCATGCCTGTAATCTCAGCTACTTGGGAGGCTGAGGCAAGAGAATCTTTTGAACCCAGGAGGCGGAGGTTGCAGTGAGCTAAGATCACACCACTCACTCCAGCCTGAGCAACAGAGTGAGACTCTGTCTCAAAAAAAATCTGATTTTTATCCTAAGATCAATGGCAAGCCCCAGCAGCATTTCACTGTGGTACACATGCTTGTGGGGAAAAAAATGATTAGGCTTCTATTTCAACATGATCTCGCCTTACAGCATGGAGCACAGGGGATGAGGCTGGAGCCGGGGGCTTGTCAGGACACCAGTGCTGTGCCCACCCATGTGAGACGTGGTGGAGGTGGGGCATGGGCAGGGAGAAAGAGAACTGGCCAAGGGCTTGGTGCCAGATCATCCCTAGAGGCTGGGAAGGTAGGAGGAAGGATGCTGCCTGCACATCGTGGATCACTGGATGGATGGTGGACTGGGGGAGGAAGTGAGAATATTTTGGGTTGGTGACTCTGTGATGTCCTGGGAAATAGCGGGCAGCTGGGTGCTCTGACTGGGAGCTGAAAGGATGGGCCTGATGTGGACAGGCACATCCGTGAGGCTGCGAGATGGGGCAGTAGGAGACGTGTAGGGAGTGGATGCGACCATGCAGGGGTGAGTGGGGCAGGCGTGAGATGGGGCCCAGGAAGGAACCCTAAGGAGGCCAGAGCAGGAAAGTGGCCCAGGGAATGTAGACCACCTGGTACCCACACACTGGACACTTCCAGGAGGGATGCCTGAGGGTCAGGGAGCAGAGGACTGATGGGGCCCATGTTGTTGGCCTGCGGAGGTCAGAGGAGGCTGACGTGAAAGCAGCTCCAGGACACCAGAGAGGCAGAAAGGACAGCCATGAATGAAGAAGTGGGGAGATGGAAAGCAGTGGGGGTGAATGTACAGTGCTGAGAGCCTGGCTGCAGCAGGAGAGAACCGGGCTGTGCTGGCCTGGAGGTTGGTGGCTCCTGGACCCGTGTAAGGCTCTGGCAAAGCTGAGGCTGGACCTGTCCTGTGGCTGACCTCCCCTCTCCTGGGCCGAGGAGGGCATTAGTTTGAGTGAAGTGCCTACTGTACCTGTTTCTTTAGGAATCAGGTTGCTCTATTACAGGGAGATTTCGACAGTAACTCTCAATCAGTGCAGGACTGCTTTCCAGCTGTCACCCACATCCTTGATGCTTTTATTTGATATACGAGTTGTGCAGTTTCCTAATACTACTGTGGTTCTGCATCCCCTCCAACTACCCATCACTTGAGGCTGAGTTGAATGGAAATGTGTTTTATTATCTTCTGTGCAATGAATTGGCTTTACAGTGTGGCAACCCAACTCCTGAAAGTGGTCATCATTTTCAATTATAATATTTTAGCTCAGAGATAAATTATTAAAACACACCAAAATTGCTCCTGAAGATAACAGAAAACATGCTCACTTGGTGACTTACTCAGGTAAAATGCTGGTAAGCCCTGGGCATTCTGGCTTCGCATTTCTTAGGAAACCATGCGGGACTATCTCTGTATGATGCAGCAGAGTCACGTTTTATCCTGAGTAGGCAAAAGATGCAGCTTCCTCCCCTTGTGGGTCTGAGACGGCTTCTGCAAGTTGGAGCTTGAAATGACCAAGTATCTCACCCTGCTTTTTGCCACCCACTTTGTTCCCACGGGAAAGGAAGGTGAGGGTGCCAGTGCATGGGTGTAGACGCCAGGTTTCCTGACAGCTCCAGCATGTCTGCCTTGCCCTGGCCATGCCATCTACTGCTCCTCACCTCACTGGACCCCAAGGTACAGTGCTGGCTGTTGGAGTATGAACAAGCAGACAAAAAAAAAGACCAGTCTTCCCCAGGTGTGGTTGTCAGCCATTCTGAGCCACCACCTGGAATATCTGCAGGTGGAAGTAGCCACTTAGCTGCCTCCCTCAGTATCAGCGCCCAGGAAGGAAGGCTACTCTTTCACCAGAAACAGCTCAGCTAGAAGACTCTTCTGTCTTCCAATATGAGTGGGTGGGGGTGTGGGAGAGCAGAGTTTGGCCCCTAGAACAGTTATGTAGAAATGAATCTGATTCAGCAAACTGACCAAAGCTCTGCAGGCCTGAGAGGGGCTTCAAGGCCTCTAGGTCAGCTCTTGTGTCAAAGAATGAAATTTTTAGGACTCAGAAGTCTGGAGAAAATGCTTTTGGCTGCAAGTAACAACCAAAATATAACTGCTCAAACAATTAAGAATGCGAATAATTTCATATAAGAAGTGTCAGGTGGGATCATTTCAAGATTGGTGAATCCCACAGTTCCAGGAGGCTTTTGGGAATCCCAGCTCCTACCCTCTTTTTGCCACCTTTCTGAGCCAGCTTGTCCTGACCACAGCAGCTTTGCACACCACCCCTCAGAAGACCACTCAGAGGACAGGCTGGCCATGTCTCCAGTCTCTGTTTAAGAGCAAAGGAGACTTTCCCAGAAGCACCTGGAACTTTCCCTTATGCCACATGGGCCAGTCTGTGTCACGTGTCCCCTCCTGAGCCAGGTGTTGGCTGGGGACAAAAATGCCATCGTTGCCCAGACCTGTCAGGGTTACCCCTTGAATAGGGGAGTCTCCCAGCACATCCCAACCCTTACTAGCAACAGGTGAACAGTGGAGCTGGTCTTAAGAAGAATAAGGGAGAGTAACGGTTGGAGAGTTTTCAAGAATTCACAAGATGCTGTAATTAGAAGGACCCTCTCTGCTTTATAAAGAACAGAAATGTCCAATCTTTTGACTTCACTTGGTCACACTGGAAGAAGAATTTTCTTGGGCCACACATAAGATACACTAACACTAATGATAGCTGATGAGCTAAAAAAAAAAAAAATCTCATAAGGTTTTGAGAAAGTTTATGAATTTGTGTTGGGCTGCATTCAAAGCCATCTTGGGCCGCATGGGCCCTTGGGTCGCAGGTTGGAGAACCTCGATATAGGGAGAATCCTGGATAGATCCCGGTTAACTTTCATTTGAAGAACTGTCATGACTTCCGATAGAAGATGCATGGGTTATTGTGTTGATAGGAATTTAGTGATGTTGAGGCTCCCAGGGCTGCAGGAACCAGCCTGGTGGCACTAACGAGGAAGCTAATGCAACCGCTGATTGCCCTGGCCCACCAGGGGCCAGCATGGCAAGACACTTTGATGTTTTTTAGAAAAGCCAGAAATAGAAATCTTTCAGTAAAATCTCACGTTTCTTAGATATGCACAATTCACTGAAATATTTAAAACACCGTGTGGGTCTAATACTAAATGATGAAGAGCCAGACCCAACCTGGGAGTCAGCAGCTGACCTTGTCTGGATGAAGAGACTGGTATCTGGAAGCTGTCCTGAGGCTTTGCCTTTACTTTCTCCAATGACCAGACACAGCATCCGGCTTGGGAGACACCAGATGCTCCAGCGGAGGACTTGAAGACCACTGCCTGTTCTCCCACACTGGGCTCAGGTCACTTTCCAACTTTTATCTTCCAGAAGGAACTGGAATGGAGGGACGAGATGAACCAGGGCTCTCAGGGGCAGTAGACAGGAATGTGTCCTGTAGGGAGGGGTGCTTTCCTTACCGTGCTGGAGAAAGGCAGGGCGTGGAGAGTGTGATTCATAGTTTCAGAGGAAAACCAGACAACATCCAGAACTTCTATGGGAAATGAAGCTGGATGATGAAATGCAGCCACTGGTAAAATAAAACCAGGTGAAAAACCCCACTATGGGCAGACAGATACATACACGGGCACCTTCATCAGTGGAACAGGCCAGAAGTGGGGGTGTGGGTGGACGCTCATTGGGTGAACAGCTTTCCGTGCTAGGATCTGGCATGGAGACATCAACCACACCTTGGGGATCCAGTATCTTGGGGGATCCAGTCATGATTTGAATGCCTAACTAGGAAGGGGTCTTCTTTGTCATTTCACCTGGGCCAGACTGGGCATGTGTCCTACCCATGCTCCTTGCTCCCCACTATTTTAGTGCACGGGGACCCGATGTCACAGCCAGCACCTACTTAGGGGCTCTCTCTGGCTGCTGGGGCCATGACACAGTCATGTTCCTCCCCTCCTGCTGGTCCCCCCACTTCCTAAGAAATAGAGACATCTAGACTGAGAAACAAGGCAGGTTTACACAAAGGCAAGCTATTTGTCATTTTCAACAAAAAGGATATCAAAAAGCAACTTTGCTTATTTCAAAATGACTGAATCAAACCCAATTCTGTCAGCTCATTCTTTATGAGATATCAAAACCTGAGCACTCTTCATCCACATATCCAGTGAGGAAACACCATAATCGGGCGGCATCATGGGTTGCATTCTCAGCTTGCCCTGCTCCTCTCCTTCTCTGCTCAGATTGGCTCTCACCGATGGATGACTAAGGGCCCTGCAGAACTGAATTACTCAGCTGAAGCCACAAAGCATGGGCCAGCAGCGAGAGGAGAGTTCAGAGGGTATCTGTGTCTAAAACACAGGACTTGGCTTCGGACACTTCAGGACAACAGGGGGATTTCCAGGTTTCTGTGGAGCGACTGAATCCTACCATCGGGGCACACAGGGAGCTCCACAGACAGCCCCCTGCAGAGAGGGAGACCCTGTGCTTTGCTGATGGCTCTGAATGCTTCTGGCTCCCATCCAAAGGGGGCCCAGCTCATGCCCAGTTGGCATGTCTGTGCTTTGGAGGTCAAGGCATATGAGCCACAGACTGGCATATTTGAGTGAGGGTTACAGAGGGAGTGCACCTGCTGTGTCCTGCACCCCAGCGAGGAGGGTTAGGTCATCAAAGCTGGGAAGTGTTCTTGCAAGGAAGCTGCCTTGTGCCCACTGGGAGCTGGCAAGCCCTGAAAGCCTCAGACCAACTTGAATGGCTCTAGGACCCCAGCAGCAGGGGTGACGGGTTGGCATAAAGATACATGGCCAATTGACCACATGGTGCTGAAACCTTCGGGCAACACCTTGATACCAGGATCCCACGGCAGGTAGGGAAAGCTCTCAGGGCTCAGGTCCTGGTGCTGGGCATGAAAACACACACACGCCATCCTGAGCCCTACACATGTTGCCTGGTGTCTGGGATTAGGGCCACTGTCTCTCTCCTCTGATGACATCTCTCCAGCAGCATTTCTTCTCTGTGTGCAGGTGGGGTCTACCCAGCATTGCTTCATGTCTTGGTCTTTGGAAGGGTGTGGGGACCTAGGACATGCTAGACATTTCTTCATTCTGGAGTGTTCCTAGTGACTTCCTTGCCAGAGAATCTACTAGGGCAAAAATAATAACCGTAATCATTAGAACTGTTATTCGGTAAACGTGAGACTATGTCATACCACTAATCGTGGAACCATGGACTTACCATTTACTATGCAAAGTGCTTTACTGAGTCATCTCATTTAATCCTTGTGTCTCTGTGGATGTGACACCATTTACATGTAAGGAAACTGAAGCCCAGAGAGGAACGGTGTTTGCCCAGGGGCACGTGGCTAGTAAGTGGCACATTTTGACTGGCGGTCGAAACTACGGAATACGGGGGTTATTATTCCAATTTTGTGGTAAGTCAGTGGAGCTGGGGGATGCCCACTGAGACCCGGTAAGGCAAAGGTGGCCGTCCTGGCCTCGGAAGACTGGGCTGAGACCGAATGCTTCCTCCTGCTTCTGGGCAGTCTCGCTGGTTTAAAATCCTCATCCCAAGGGTGCCTGGGTGTGGACCTAAATGCACCCAGCACTGGAAAGCTCTCAACCAGTGCTTGTGAGGTTTTCCTTTCCAGTTCTAGTATGTACTTCTCAGGAATCTTCAGAATTCCCCAGTCAGCTTCCCAAAGGAAACTAAATTTTCTCAGAAAAGCAGGCTTATCTATTCAACTTAAATGACTTCTTTTCAAACAACTGTAATGTCATTGTTCTCATTTTTATGAATAATTAAATCTTGGCATGTTAGGCTAAATTGATCATTTTTATTTCTTTCAAATTATATTATCTAAATATGGCTAAATTGTTACGACAACTTACTGGAATCACCGAGGATGTTGTTAATGTCAAATGGAACCTGAAATCATCCACACCGGCCGTGTGAACGTAATTTAGAGACTTGTATTTCATGCTCAGAGCCGTCCCTGGAGATTAAATGTGTGAACCGATCCTGCTGAAAACTCTGTTTCCCTCCATGATCTATCTCGTTCCAAAAGCTGGTGAGTAGCCTTTGCTTATCACGGCCAGTGTCAAGAGGTGAGCACAAGTTAACCTCAAAAACAACATTCAGCCCAGCCAAGTTTTCTGTAAATGTGGTACATGATTAATTATGTCAGAAGACTATTTACTAAATGTGAAAAAATCAATAACACTCTAGGAAGAATGTTTACCCAGCGTAAGATCCAAACAAAGACTCTAAAGCCAGGGAAGTTTTTGAAAAATACAAGCTCCGTGTCTCCAGCAAACATAAGGGAGGTTTTGCTCCTTTTCATTTTTGCCTTGGCAAGGATGGGCCCTGGGGGTGTGGGCTCTGTCTCTTCTCTGCTCAGTGCAATCAGAGAGACATGACTGTTGTCCACTGACGGCGGCCACGTGCCAGCCCTTGCAGGAAGCACTTACCACTAGGACCTCATTTAATTTAATGCCACTGATAGGACAGTGGCATCCTGACTCTTATTCTCCCTGTTTTGTAAACTAAGAAACCAAGGCCCCAAGAAGTGAAAGTGTTGGTCCCAATCCCGAAGCCAGCAACTGGCTGAGGCCCTAGTTCCAGTTGCGGGAGTAGAGTCCGGGTGGTCTCAGGCCACAGTCTCCTGGTGTGATAGGCATTCACTGTTCCTGCTGGGTGCTTTTCTGAGCTGCTGCTTTTAGGTATGCACTCTCTTCGTTCCCACAAAGCCCTGTGAGAGGTGGAGACAGCTGAGGGTGTGGAGTTCCAGATAGTCGTACCACATAACAGTGGACAGAGTGGTGGTTCAGTTGTGACCTTAGTCACACAGCTTGTAAGTCACAGAGTGGGATTGTAACCCAGTGCAGACAGGTTCTATCCTTTCTCTTTTTTTTTTTTTGAGACAGGGTCTGGCTCCGTCACCCAGGCTAGAGTGCAATGGCATGATCACTGTAACCTCTGCCTCCCTGGTTCAAGTAATCCTCCTCCTACCTCAGTCTCCTGAGTAGCTAGGACTACAGGCACACGCCACCACACTCCACTAACTTTCTTTTTTCTTTCTTTCTTTCTTTCTTTCCTTCTTCCTTCCTTCCTTTCTTTTCTTTCTTTCTTTCTTTCTTTTCTTTCTTTCTTTCTTTCTTTCTTTCTTTCTTTCTTTCTTTCTTTCTTTCTTTCTTTCTTTCTTTCCTTCCTTCCTTCCTTCTTTCCTTCTTTCTTTCTTTCTTTCCCCTTCCTTCCTTCCTTCCTTCCCCCTCCCTCCCTCTCACCTTCCTTTCCTTTCCTTTCCTTTCCTTTCCTTTCCTTTCCTTTCCTTTCCTTTCCTTTCCTTTCCTTTCCTCTCCTCTCCTCTCCTCTC